>NC_090836.1:61046987-61350018 GCF_028021215.1 Eschrichtius robustus | reverse complement strand
AATGACACAGGCACTATGGACTCTGGTCTGAAGAACCAGGTGTGAGGCCTCTGCCCCCCAGCACCAATGAGCAAGTGAAACTAGAAAGCACAAAGGAAAAAAAGGGAGAATTCTTTGTAAAATATGAAGGAAAACTCCTTGATCCAACACACTGGAAAACTAACTCAAAGAACACATTGAAGAAGATTTGAAGCTGTGTGGCTGACAACGTCTTGGTGCTCCGGCCGGCTGTCAGGCCTGAGCCTCTGAGTGGGAGAGCCAAGTTCAGGACATTGGACCACCAGGGACCTCCTGGCCCCTGTAACATCAACTGGTGAGAGCTCTCCCAGAGATCTCCATCTCAATGCTAAGACCCAGCTCCACTAATGACAAGCAAGCTCCAGTGCCGGACACCCCATGCCAAACAACTAGCAAGACAGGAACACAACCCCACCCATTAGCAGAGAGGCTGCCTAAAATCATAATAAGTTCACAGACACCCCAAAACACACCACCAGATGCGATCCTGCCCACCAGAAAGGGAAGATCCAGCCTCATCCACCAGAACATAGCCACCAGTCCCCTCCACCAGGAAGCCTACACAACCCAATGAACCAACCTTAGGCACTGGGGGCAGACACCAAAAACAACAGGAACTACGAACCTGCAGCCTGTGAAAAGGAGACCCCAAACACAGTAAGTTAAGCAAAATGAAAAGACCGAGAAATACACAGCAGATGAAGGAACAAGGTAAAAACCCACCAGACCAAATAAATGAAGAGGAAATAGGCACTCTGCCTGAAAAAGAATTCAGAGTAATGATAGTAAAGATGATCCAAAATCTTGGAAATAGAATGGAGAAAATACAAGAAACGTTTAACAAGGACCTAGAAGAACTAAAGAGCAAACAAACAATGATGAACAACACAATAAATGAAATTAAAAATTCTCTAGAAGGGATCAATAGGAGAATAACTGGGGCAGAAGAACGGATAAGTAACCTGGAAAATAAAATAGTGGAAATAACTACCACAGAGCAGAATAAAGAAAAAAGAATGAAAAGAATTGAGGACATTCTCAGGGACCTCTGGGAAAACATTAAATGCAACAACATTCGAACTATAGGGGTCCCAGAAGAAGAATACAAAAAGAAAGGGACTGAGAAAATATTTGAAGAGATTACAGTTGAAAACTTCTCTAACATCGGAAAGGAAATAGCCAATCAAGTCCAGGAAGCACAGAGAGTCCCATACAGGATAAATCCAAGGAGAAACATGCCAAGACACATAGTAACCAAACTATCAAAAATTAAATACAAAGAAAAAATATTAAAAGCAGCAAGGCAAAAGCAACAAATAACATACAAGGGAAACCCCATAAGGTTAACAGCTGATCTTTCAGCAGAAACTCTGCAAGCCAGAGCGAGTGGCAGGACATACTAAAAGTGATGAAAGGGAAAACCTACAACCAAGATTCCTCTACCCAGCAAGGATCTCATTCAGATTCGACAGAGAAATTAAAACATTTACAGACAAACAAAAGCTCAGAGAATTCAGCACCATCAAACCAGCTTTACAACAAATACTAAAGGAACTTCTCTAGGCAGGAATAACAAGAAAGGAAAAGGCATACAATGACAAACCCAAAACAATTAAGAAAGTGGTAATAGGAACATACATATCAATAATTACCTTAAAAGTAAATGGATTAAATGCTCCAACCAAAAGACATAGACTGGCTGAATGGAAACCAAAACAAGACCTGTATATATGTTGTCTACAGGAGACCTACTTCATACGTAGGGACACATACAGACTGAAAGTGAGGGGATGGAAAAAGATATTCCATGCAAATGGAAATCAAAAGAAAGCTGGAGTAGCAATTCTCATATCAGACAAAATAGACTTTAAAATAAAGACTATTACAAGAGACAAAGAAGGACACTACATAATGATCAAGGGATCAATCCAAGAAGAAGATACAACAATTGTAAATATTTATGCACCCAACATAGAAGCACCTCAATACCTAAGGCAAATGCTAACAGCCATAAAAGGGGAAATCGACAGTAACACAATAATAGTAGGGGACCTTAACACCCCACTATCACCAATGGACAGATCAACCAAAATGAAAATAAATAAGGAAACACAAGCTTTAAATGATACATTAAACAAGATGGACTTAATTGATATTTATAGGACAGTCCATCCCAAATCAACAGAATACACTTTCTTCTCAAATGCTCATGGAACATTCTCCAGGATAGATCATAACCTGGGTCACAAATCAAGCACTGCTAAATTTAAGAAAATTGAAATCGTGTCAAGTATTTTTTCCAACCACAATGCTATGAGACTAGATATCCATTACAGGAAAAAAACTAAAAAATACAAACACATGGAGGCTAAACAATACACTACTAAATAACCAAGAGATCACAGAAGAAATCAAAGAGGAAATCAAAAATACCTAGAAACAAATGACACTGAAAACACAATGACCCAAAACCTATGGGATGCAGCAAAAGCAGTTCTAAGAGGGAAGTTTAGAGCAATACAATCCTACCCCAAGAAATAAGAAACATCTCAAATAAACAGCCTAAAATTACTCTGAAGGCAATTACAGAAAGAAGAACAAAAAAACCTCAGAGTTAGCAGAAGGAAAGAAATCATAAAGATCAGATCAGAAATAAATGAAAAAGAAATGAAGGAAACAATAGCAAAGATCAATAAAACTAAAAGCTGGTTCTTTGAGAAGATAAACAAAATTGAGAAACAATTAGCCAGACTCATCAAGAAGAAAAGGGAGAAGACTCAAATCAAATAGAATCAGAAATGAAAGGAGAAATAACAACTGATACTGAAGAAGTACAAAGAATCATGAGAGATTACTACAAGCAAGTATTTGCCAATAAAAGGGACAACCTGGAAAAAATGGACAAATTCTTAGAAAAGCACAACCTTCCAAGACTGAACCAGGAAGAAATAGAAAATACAAACAGACCAATCACAAGTAATGAAATTGAAACTGTGATAAAAAATCTTCCAGCAAACAAAAGCCCAGGACCAGTTGGCTTCACAGGCGAATTCTATCAAATATTTAGAGAAGAGCTAACACCTATCCTTTTCAAACTCTTCCAAAATATAGCAGAGGGAGGAACACTCCCTAACTCATTCTATGAGGCTACCATCACCCTGATACCAAAACAAGACAAATATGTCATAAAAAAAGAAAACTACAGGCCAATATCACTGATGAACATAGATGCAAAAATCCTCAACAAAATACCAGCAAACAGAATCCAGCAGCACATTAATAGGATCATACCCCATGATCAAGTGGGGTTTATCCCAGGAATGCAAGGATTCTTCAATATATGCAAGTCAATGAATGTGATTTACCATATTCACAAACTGAAGGATAAAAACCATATGATGATCTCAATAGATGCGGAAAAACGTTTCAACAAAATTCAAAAACCATTTATGATAAAAACTCTCCAGAAAGTAGGCATAGAGGGAACTTACCTCAACATAATAAAGGCCATATATGACACACGCACAGCCAACATCATCCACAATGGTGAAAAACTGAAACCATTTCCACTAAGATCAGGAACAAGACAAGGTTGCCCACTCTCACCACTATTATTCAACATAGTTTTGGAAGTTTTAGCCACAGCAATCAGAGACAAAAAAGAAATAAAAGGAATCCAAATCAGTAAAAGAAGTAAAACTGTCACTGTTTGCAGATGACATAATACTACACATAGAGAATCCTAAAGATGCAATGGAAAACTACTAGAGCTAATCAATGAATTTGGTAAAGTAGCAGGATACAAAATTAATGCATGGAAATCTCTTGCATTCCTATGCACTAATGATGAAAAATCTGAAAAGAAATTAAGGCAACACTCCCATTTTCCATTGCAACAAAAAGAATAAATACCTAGGAATAAACCTACCTAAGGAGACAAAAGACCTGTATGCAGAAATCTGTAAGACACTGATGAAAGAAATTAAACAGATACAAACAGATGGAGAGATATACCATGTTCTTGGATTGGAAGAATCAACATTGTGAAAATGACTATACTACCCAAAGCAATCTACAGATTCAGTGCAATCCCTATCAAACTACCAATGGCATTTTTCACAGAACTAGAACAAAAAAATTCACAATTTGTATGGAAACACAAAAGACCCCAAATAGCCAAAGCAATTTTGAGAAAGAAAAACAGAGCTGGAGGAATCAGGTTCCTTGACTTCGGACTATACTAGAAAGGTACAGTAATAAGGGAGTATGGTACTGGCACAAAAACAGAAATATAGATCAATGGAACAGGATAGAAAGCCCAGAGATAAACCCACGCACATATGGTCACCTTATCTTTGATAAAGGAGGCAAGAATATACAATGGAGAAAAGACAGCCTCTTCAATAAGTGGTGCTGGGAAAACTGCACAGCGACATGTAAAAGAATGAAATTAGAACACTCCCTAACACCATACACAAAAATACACTCAAAATGGATTAAAGACCTAAATATACAGCCAGACACTATAAAACTCTTAGAGGAAAACATAGGCAGAACACTCTTTGACATAAATCACAGCAAGATACTTCTTGACCCAGCTCCTAGAGAAATGGAAATAAAAACAAAAATAAACAAATGGGACCTAATGAAACTTAAAAGCTTTTGCACAGCAAAGGAAACCATAAACAAGATGAAAAGACAACCCTCAGAATGCGAGAAAATATTTGCAAATGAAGCAACAGACAAAGGACTAATCTCCAAAATTTACAAGCACCTCATGCAGCTCAATATCAAAAAAACAAACAACCCAATCCAAAAATGGGCAGAAGACTTTAATAGACATTTCTCCAAAGAAGATATACCGATTGCCAACAAACACATGAAAAGTTGCTCAACATCACTAATCATTAGAGAAATGCAAATTAAGAGTACAGTGAGGTATCACCTCACACGGGTCAGAATAGCCATCATCAAAAAATCTACAAACAATAAATTATGAAGAGGGTGTGGGGAAAAGGGAACCCTCTTGCACTGTTGGTGGGAATGTAAATTGATACAACCACTATGGAGAACAGTATGGAGGTTCCTTAATAAACTAAAAACAGAACTACCATATGACCCAGCAATCCCACTACTGGGCATATACCCTGAGAAAACCATAATTCAAAAAGAGTCATGTACCACAATGTTCACTGCAGCACTATTTACAATAGCCAGCATATGGAAGCAACCTAAGTGTCCATCAACAGATGAATGGATAAAGAAGATGTGGCACATATATACAACGGAATATTACTCAGCCATAAAAAGAAACGAAATTGAGTTTTTTGTAGTGAGGTGGATGGACCTAGAGACTGTCATATAGAGTGAAGTAAGTCAGAAAGAGAAAAACAAATACCGTATGCTAAAACATATATATGGAATCAAAAAAAAATGGTTCTGAAGAACCTAGGGGCAGGACAGAATAAAGACGCAGATGTAGATAATGGACTTGAGGACATGGGGAGGGGGTAGGGTAAGCTGGGACGAAGTGAGAGAGTGGCATGGATATATATACACTACCAAATGTAAGATAGATAGCTAGTGGGAAGCAGTCACATAGCACAGGGAGATCAGCTCAGTGCTTTCTGACCACGTAGAAGGGTGGGATAGGGAGGGTGGGAAGGAGATGCAAGAGGGAGGGGATATGGAGATATATGTAAAAGTATAGCTGATTCACTTTGTTATACAGTAGCAACTAACACAACAATGTAAAGCAATTATACTCCAATAAAGATGTTATAAAAAAACATAATGATACAGAAACATAGACGCTAAAAGAATGGAAGATATATATACCAAAGAAATGTAAAACTAAAGGAAGTTGATAAAGTAGTACTATTATCAGACGAAAATAGACTTTAAGTTAAAATACTTTATTAGAGATAAGAGGGCCATTAATAACAATAAGAAAAAATCTGTAGAAAAATGTACTAATGCTGACTTTTATGCATACAACAATAAATTCTCCAAATATATAAAGTTAAAGTAGACAGAATTATATGAATAAGTTGAAAAAAATAAGAATTTTAATAGCAGTGTTCTTAATATATCACAGTCAGAAAGATAGGAATTAGAAAAGCAAACCAAATTAGCATGGGTATAGAATATTTGATCAACTCAATTAAAAATGTATACATATATAACCATATATATATATAATATATACAGGCTATATTGGAAATGTATAGATTATCCATTTTTTTCAAGAACATACAGAAACTTTACAAATATTAATCATTTACTGGAGTAGAAAAAAGTTTCAACAAGACTAAATAATAAATATCATCTAGAACGTAGAGTTCCCTTATTAAAATAAAATAAAATTGAAGCAACAAAACAAAACAAAACAAAACAAAATCTCCCAAACTTCATGTATATAAAAGATTAAAAACATATTTTTGAATACTTTCTAATCCAGAGAGAAATCATAAGGAATATTATATAAATCTATATATGTTAAATATATGTGACAATTCTTTTTGAGAATAACTACTATAAATAAAAATAGGGTATGTAACTTCCACAAATACTGAATGAAAAATACATTCATACATACACACACACACACATGCATACATAGGTAAGAGATAATGAAAGGAAGAAAAAAATAAAAAGGAAGATGAAAGGAAGGATAAAAGAAGAAAACAAAAACAGGCAAGAAAGGGTACAAAAGAATATTACAAAATATATTCAAAAGGAAAGCAAAACAACATAAGATGAAGGGAAAATGTCTAAATACATTAAAAATCATGATAAATATAAATTAACTAAGCATATCAGGTAAAAGAAATACATGTTTTATTTTATTTAAAGCTGTATATTCTTTAAAAGAAACAAACCTAGAAGTCAAGGACCTCATGATATTGCAAGTAAGATGATTTTTAAAATGTATTCTAGCTAAATATGAACTGAGATAAACTGAATAGATAGATGGATGGATAGATAGGTCAGGTTAAAAATGACTTTAAGAAGAAAGCCTATTAGCAATGGAGAGAATTACTATAAGGAAGAAAGATCTAACTCACTTCATAAAAATTAAAAGTCTTCAGTATGACAAGGATACAATCAACATGATGAAAAGAAAGGTCATAGGAAAAGATATTTTCAAACCTATAATTAACAAATGACAAATTTACAGAAATATATAAAACTGTAAATAAGAATGTAAAATAAGCAACATGTAAATAAGAAACAAACATTCCAAAGGAAAAATGGGCAAAGGAAATGAAATGGAATTTATTGTAGTAGAAGCACAAATGTTCAATTAAAATATGGAAAGATACTTAAACTCCTGATTAGTTAATAAATGTAAATATAAAATGAATGGAAGGAAATTTTTTTAATCTGAGAAAATACTTGTAAATAGCCTATAACAAATATCAAACTTAATGGTGAATTACTGAAAAGATTACCCCACTGCCCATTTTGAGTACAGGAGTTGACAAGGATGTCTGAGTTCACAACTTCTCTTCAATTCAACATTGTACTGGAGGTCCTAGTCAGTGCTAAAAGCCAGTGATAAAAAAAAATGAATAAAGGAATGAAATATATAAAGATAGAAAAAAAGAAATAACACTTTATTTCCAGATATTTAAAGAATCTAAAATGATCTATAGAATTAGAATTAATAAGTGACTTTAGCAAGCTGGATATGAGGTCTTCATATAAAAATTAATATTTCTATATACTAGCAATTAGTAAAAGAAAATTTAAGATAGAATTTACAAAATCTCTTAAAACATGTAATATCAAGGAATAAACCTAACAAAAATATGCAGAACTTTCATAGAAATTTGTCACAAATTTTGAAAAACCTAATAAATAAATAGACCAATATCATATTCTATATAAATGAGAAATCCTTTTTTTTAGATAAAGCTACTAACATTTGTTTTCTTATTGTAGCCCTAGCCTATAATAGCTCTGGTCACTGCCAAAAAATATAAAGTCTGATAAGAGTAATTGTTGAGAAAGATTTGGGAAATAGAAACTCTTACTGGTAAAAAAGTAAATTTTTTCAAGCTTTAATGGTAATTCTGGGGTAACTAGTAAAGTTGAAGTTATAACTAGTCTAAAATTCTATTGTATCTTTGAGATAAACATTCTACATAAACTCTTGCATATGTACATAAATGTAGTTTTCAGTACTGTACAAATGATAATTTAAAAACACCTTAAATATCCATCGTTGTGAGAATGAACATAGGATTTGAATTCTACCATAGAAATAAATGAAGACCACAAATTGAGAAAAAGCATAGTAAAGGAGTCAGCCACCATCACTCGCCTTTGGCAGAGACTCGAAGGCAGGTGGAAGAGTGTGAAACCTAAAGTGGAAAAAAGAGAAGGCTTGAGGTGTACTGTGTGATTGGAGGTTGCTGGCATGGGGAAGCTGAAGGAGGGCTAACTAAAAGCAAGGCATCTATGTAATTAGTTAGGGAGCACATCTAGCTTTCTCTAATTGGCCCTCAGTTGGAAGCAGGGACAAAAATTCCAGCTGCTGGCAGTTACTTGACCCGGTTATTTATTGTCTTGGGTTGATTGATGCAGAGGTTGTGGGTCAGACTTCTATTAAACATTTTTATATATGATGTAGCAATTGTCTGTATATTCAGTCTCTCACTATATGATTATGGAAATAAGTGAAGTAAGTTGTCAAGTTTCAAAATAATGATATCTCAAAATATAACACTATCCGAAAAAATAGGAATGTTTCTTTAGGTAGTACAATATAATAGGATTTTAGGACACAAAAGTGTATTTTATTGGGAGAGGGGAGCAAACATATAAAATAAACGTACTGAAAAACTGCAGAGGGCTTCCCTTGTGGCGCAGTGGTTAAGAATCCGCCTGCCAATGCAGGGGACACGGGGTTGAGCCCTGGTCCGGGAAGATCCTACAGGCCGTGGAGCAACTAAGCCCGTGTGCCACAACTACTGAGCCCGCACGCCACAACTACTGAAGCCTGTGCGCCTAGAGCCCGTGCGCCACAACAAAGAGAAGCCTCCACAGTGAGAAGCACGTGCACTGCAACGAAGAGTAGCCCCCGCTCGCTGCAACTAGAGAAAGCCCATGCGCAGCAACAAAGACCCAACACAGCCAAAAATAAATTAAATAATTTTTTTAAAAAAACTGCAGAGAAAGGATACACACTAACTTTGATGGCTGTTTCCTCTGAAAAGGAAATCAAATGAATGGAGCAGTAGAGCTTTAGTGATATGCATAACACTTTATTTCTGAAAAATAAATCTAAGTAAATCTTAAAAATATACCTGGCAAATATGAGTTTATATGCATCTATTTTCTATATTTTTAGAATATATGAATTTTCACATTCAGAATTTAACCTTTACTTTTTTTCCTCCTGCTCCCTCTCCTCCTCCTCCTCCTCCCCTTCCTCTTCCTCTTCTTCTTCTTAAGAACAAATGTCATTCACCTGGATGTTATAATTAGCTACCAATGGACATAACATAGATGGGAGTCAAGATATCTTGTCCACCCCAGCCAGGCAGATAACATAAGAATGTGGATAGGGCTTACTATGTAAAGCAACGAGGAATGATGGTGACTGGTTAACCTGAAAGTGAACGTTTCAATTAAAGACTTTCGAACTGAGTATAGTTTAAAGCAGTGTGTAACCCAAACTACCTTTTTTGGCCTATATGCTCTTAGAATTTGAACAGCATTGTTAAAGATCTCCCTGTGAGCTGTAAGGAATGCGGTGAATAAGGGCAAAAGACTTCAGAAGAGACAAGTGCTAATAGGAGCTAGCAAGAATGGAGGAAACTAGGGAAAATCTTCAAAGCCTGAATAGGCTGGATCAGCAGGGCGAGACTGGACCATTCCTCAGTCCACAAGCAGTTAAGGAGCCTCCTCTAAGTCAGGTGTCATGTCAAGGGCTAAGGTTTCAGAGATGACCTCAGAGAGGTTATATTCTAAGAATAAGAGTGTCCTGAATTAAAGCAGCAGCACCAGGCTTCCCTGGTGGCACAGTGGTTAAGAATCCGCCTGCCGCTGCAGGGGACACGGGTTCGAGCCCTTCTCCGGGAAGATCCCACCTGCCGTGGAGCAACTAAGCCCATGTGCCATAACTACTGAGCCTGCGCTCTATAGCCCATGAGCCACAACTACTGAGCCCACGAGCCACAACTACTGTAGCCCGCGCACCTGGAGCCTGTGCTCCGCAACAAGAGAAGCCACTGCAATGAGAAGCCCACGCACCACCACGAAGAGTAGCCCCCGCTCGCCGCAACTAGAGAAAGCCCATGTGCAGCAATGAAGACCCAACACAGCCAAAAATTAATTAATTAATTAATTAATTAATTGGGAAAAAAAAAAAAAAAGCAGCAGCACCAGGCCTAAAAGAGAAAGATTGCTGTGAAATATTTCTAGAAGGTAAACATGAAAGAATTGTTTGCCAGACATAAACATAGTAGCTACTATTTATTTCCAGGTGAGGTTTTATATACTAGGGATATATATTCTTATCTTATAAAGATAAGAGCAGGAAGTGCACAAAGGGATTGGGAACAACTCCCCACCCCAATATATTGAAAAGGAAAGTAAGACATTCTGCAGGAATAAAGAGTTTGAAGGGAGCTATAGACTACTATCAAATGGGTAACTCTTTCAGATATTAGCCCCTAAAATCAGACAGAAAAAAAAAATTAAAATAGGGACACAGATGAAAGAGAGCCAAGCTGCAGATCAGGGACACTGTGGGGACACAGAGATAGGCCTGTTAATGAACTAAAGTTTTAAATATATTCTCCATCTCTGCATTTTAACACTGAATAGACACCACTGACATATAATTCTTCTGAGACACGTGTAGATATCCTGGACTATTAGCCCCCCATTCAGCTGTTCACAATCATGAACTCACATGGGTCAACTAGTTGTGAGGTGTTTTGCATGTAATGTACTTCTGTGAATAAAGTATTAAAGTTTCCTCTCTCAAGTGGAAGGGAAAGTGGAGTTCCAATTAGATGTCAGGAGAATATGTCATGTGTGTTAATATCATCCATCATATGTGATATAATTAAAAAGAAGAGAACTGATGCCTGATTGATCATGAGAGAGAAGAGAGTAGGCTGAAGCACAAGAGGCTGCACATAGAGCAACTGATGCTTAGTGGTCTTAGGTATTTCTTGTATCTCTCGTGTGTGTCTGAAATACAGAAAATGTAATGTAATACTGACATTCATTCATGAAAAATTCCCACATAACAAAAAAGACAAACCTATGTGATTTGACTATAAAGAATCATCAATGATATTTTAGCAAATAAACCTGAAAATCCATCACAATTTAATGTTTGAAATTGTTAAATCAGAAGGGAACTTCTTACAAAAAAATGCTTTTGGAATTCTTTCAGAATTTGTAGTGTATTATTGTGCATATCCTGAGACTAATGGTATCTCTGTTAAGAGTGGACTTGTTTTATTTTTATCTTTATTGTTTTTTAATTATGAAATATTTTAGGCATATTAGAAAGTGTGGCAAATAAGATAAGAAACACCTATATACTAATTGTAGTGTTGAAATCCCTCTAATTTCCAAACTCTACCAGAGGTCATCAAAATCCTGACTTTGGCATTTAGGTTTCCATAGATTTTTTCTCACAGTTACCATTTCATGCATGTGTGTATGGTGAGAACATTTAAAATCTACTCTCTTAGCAGTTTTTTTAAAACAGCCAAACATTATTTAATGCTAACTTAGGTAAATAAAAACAGGATACTTACAATCTTATGTTACTCAAAATCTCAGATAGCAATTTCAAAAGGGTCCAAATAAGTTTTAATCAATGGAAACAGCTCTTAAAAACATGTGTTAACTACCATGTTGGCTACTCCAAAGTGTGCACCTTTACATGTATTTTTCAGTATACCTGTTTTAAAAAAACAAATGAAAAAAAGGCAGGTTTAGAACTTTATGAACACATGTCTACTATCTAAGAGTCCAATAGAGCTACAGACAAAATTTTAGAGTTACTTTTTCAGTATTTGCTGCCTTAAAAAAAAAAAAAATCAAAGCTTGCTTTATACATTATACATAAACCAACATGGAGATGTGCTGCACAATGATTCCATTTGGGAAATAAATTCTGAACTATTATATACTTTCATATTCAGATACTTTTTGTGTATTAAACTTTATAATATTTTTCTGTAACATCAAAGGTTTAATTTCTGAGCTACCTGATGTATTAAAAATAATGTATTCCTTCCTTCTTTTAATCCAACTTCCTGGAAATAACAAATTGGAATGTCTTAATATATTAACTTTCCATTAAAATGCATACAGATTTCTCAGATGTGGGGAACCAATTTGACAGACTTATGAACTTTATATCTATTAAAATGCCTCCTAGTTGACATAATAGCTTTAGGAGCCCTGAATACTAGGATTGGGAGCAAACTGTCTCTATATATTTTTCCATTTTTCCCTGTGGAAACCTACTTGGATCAAAGAGAAAACTTCCTATTTTAATGAGTCTACCATCACATTATCTTGATGGTAAATAGCAACCCTTGAAATGATTAAGCAGGAATTACATAGACCTTTGGTCTATGACCAGTGTGATTGATAAAATTATAACCATTCTTTTATTGCTTATTTCTATTTTTGAGATAGAAATTTTACACTAGTTGAAAAGTCATTATTCCAGTTAAAATTCACTCTGAACCTCAACATCTTTCTGAGTCTACTGAAATTATAACTGTATAAAGACTATGGTTATAATCTCTCTCAATCCATTGTAAAGCTCTTGTGATTGATGAAAAGAATGCACAGACCTCCACTTACACTGCAATGGAAGATTTCCCCTCAAGGAAACATCGCAGAATAGCAGTGAGCAGGCTAAAACTGATTTTTAATGCCCGAAGCCCAGACAATCTGCTGCCTGGTCAACCTGACTCTGAGGTCAGAAAAAATGGCCAAAAAGATAAAAGAAAAACTATTGACAAAGTAATGAGACATCTTAGAGTTCAGAAGATAGGCCCTGAGTCTCAATATGGGTTATATGGATTATTTATTAATTATTATTATTTATATGACAATAAATATGGGTTATAATGGATTATAAAGTAGGCTAAGTTCAGCCAAATGTCAGGACTTGTGAACAAGGTCCAACTTGTGCACATTGCTCAGCAAGAGGAAGTACGAAATTCCAATGATGCCTGGGCAAATAAATATTAGTTTTCAATTCTTTGATGGTCTCCATATTGTTAAGCTTTATGCTTAGAAGCATTCAAATAATTCTATCCAGTATTTTTTTCTAATCTCCAAAATGTGAAATAGGCTTTTAAAATATTCCTTGTCTTGTATATAGTAGACACAAAATTTTTTATTGAATAAGTTTATAAATTAAAGAAGATTCTAAAGTTATTCTCAGTGGTAAACTCTAGTTCTTGCCAACATACTTATACTTAACATTTCAATTTTCATTTAGTAAATGATTAAAAATTCTTTTCTTTGTGCCACAATCTATGGCATAGTCTTCTAATAAGAGGGTAAATAAGACAAGTTTAATGGAAATAAGAGTTCCCAAACTATGATTAAAAAAAAGACACACCTCAAATTATTACTTATAACCTCTTGCTTTATGATCTTTTTATTGTAATTAAGATCCTCCAGGGTAATGACCAAGGCTTGTATTTACAATTGTCTAATGAATGTGAAAGATGCTGATGTTGACTATGACAACATGCTAGGTCAATTGATGCCAAGTCAAAGCAATCAACAGTGTTAAGAAAACATGATGGGCTAGTCATAAGGTGGAAAACCTAGCTTTTATGGACGCATAATCAGATTCAGTAAATCCATAGGCTTCTGAATTAAGCAATGCTTACCACACAAGCATTTTCTCTCTTTACAATATTTAAAAACAAACATAATGCTATCTGATAAATGTTATACAAGTGCTTTCATAACTGTTACAAAAGTGTAGAGAGAAATAAATTTTGCAGGTGTTGCACAGAGAAGAATTTCAAAAAACGTAAAGTGATAGAATTTGAAGCTAACAATATTTGTCAACTTCACCAAAGCCCAGGAGGAATTTCCAATAGCAAAAACATGTTACTGTGGTAAAACAGCAGGGCAGCAAGACTTGAGAAGTTATTGCACTAACCCCACTGAATTCTGATGCCTTAAAAACCCAGGTACTTCCCTTAGAAGGTCCTTCTAACTCTATAGCACAGTAGCTCTGTTGCTCTGTTCAGAGGTAGTTACATAGGGCCATTAGTTTATTACTAAAATTTCTTCTACATTCTTTTGGCTACACTTCCCAACAGAGCAACAGGGTCAAAGGCAGAAATTACCAAGTGACGGTACATTGTAACCTGAGCTGTGATCTCAGCAGCAGAAAGGGTAGAAATACCAGAAGACAAGGGAGCAATAGGAGCTATAGTCATCTATGCTCTGTCTGGTGTTATAACCACCTCAAACTACTCTAAATTGTATAAGGGCCATTATTTATGTCTTTGTCACTACCAGTACTCCTTTTTTTTCTTTTCACTAGAACAGAAATAAATTTTAATTCATTGAAAAGTGCAGCAGTGAACAGGGTCCTTCGAAGGTCACTTTCTAAGTCAAATGACTGAGATGACACAGAGCCAGGGCAGAATAACATCTAAGAACAGATAATGCAAACACAGGAATTCACAAATTCAGTTGGACCTAAGCGGTGGTGAAACAAAAGACCCAAATATTCCCACCTAGTTCCACTGGTGGATCAGTTTAAATACCTTTTGCTTTCTCTTAATAAGGATACTGGGACAATTTATCTTCTTTCATTAAAACACTAGTCCTTAGACACAAAAATATAACCTTCCATGGCTATCATTACTATTGTGTACAAAAACCCTACTGTTGTCAATTAAAATGTATTTTGCAGCAGCACCATTGGTCAAATTCAAAGATACTCAAAAGGCATTCCTTACTTTTTAGTTGTAGGGAATGTTATTTTACTTGAGGGAGAGCTTTGTAATAGGAAATCTTATATGGCAAAATCTCTGTTCATCCCCAAGACATGTTTTCATCATGTCTCAAAATTTTGTGGGTAGTGTCTCGTATGGATGGGTCGTGTCTGAGCATCTACCCCAGAGCGTGAAGCAAAAAAGCAAAGACATATTACTCCTGGAGGTGTTGGGGGAGAGGCCTCCAGCACTTTCTGTCTCTGGTATCATGGTAGAGAATTTGCCTTGATGCTGTCTGAGGAAAGCAGGAACGTTTTTTGGCAATAAATTTGGATACCAAGTTGGGGCCAAGGCTTTGGAACAAAGTTGAGGCCATCTCAGGGAAAGAGAGAGGAAAAGCCTATACTCCCTTAAATTGTCATATCTGTTTATAGAAATGTCATCAAGCTTACCTAGGAAAACACAGGTTTTCAGTGCTCTCCTTCAATGATGTAGTAATAATTTCCAGTTGCTCTCTAAAGAAAGGCAGGAGAAATTTTAGGAAGTCATGAGAGAAGTAGGCATGGCCAACAAGCCCATTCAAATTAGAAAGTTATGAAAGGTTTGGGAGACTGGGTTGTAAATCCTGGGTTTTTTCATTACTATCTTACTTCTTTACTGGTCAATAGTGTACTTTCTATTTATCTACATGTATGGAAATATCTTTGGGTAGAAATGAAAAATAAGGTAAAAAGACCTTGGCACCTTAGTTAAATATCATGGAATGCAGAGTTAACGCTTCTATACATAACATAAGAAAAAATTAATGAAGTTGGATGTTTAGTATTACAGGGAGTCAAAAAGACGTGCGCAACCTTATGCCACTTGACTTAGGCACCTCAACTCCTCCCCTGGCTTCACCAAAGCTTAGAGAAAAGGTACTGAATGTGGTTGATGATATCTGGTATCTGAGGGTAGGAATAAGTGATTACCACAAAACTGATTTGAAGAAAGCAAAAGAACTGCTGAAAACCAAAAAGAAGTCAGCCAACATGATTAGTCCTTGAGATGAGTGATGGTGCACAAGGAGGAGGAACTTTGTAAATACCCCGTGATATGCTGTAGATTTGATTCAAAGGATTTTTTTAAAAAGGATTCAAACATCCTCAGATCATGACTCCACTGTTAAGTTTTGTGTAAACAAGCATACCCTATAGACATTAGACATGAACTGACCAGCTAGGCAAATTTCTCCAGAAGTTTTCTGTCAGAAATATACTTAGGGGCTTCCCTGGTGGCGCAGTGGTTGAGAATCTGCCTGCTAATGCAGGGGACGCGGGTTCGAGCCCTGGTCTGGGAAGATCCCGCATGCCGCAGAGCAGCTAGGCCCGTGAGCCACAATTACTGAGCCTGCGCGTCTGGAGCCTGTGCTCCGCAACAAGAGAGGCCGCGATAGTGAGAGGCCCGCGCACCGCGATGAAGAGTGGCCCCCGCTTGCCGCAACTAGAGAAAGCCCAAGCACAGAAACGAAGACCCAACATAGCAATCAATCAATCAATCAATTAATCAATAAAAAAAAAAATAAATCTTTAAAAAAAAAAAAAAACTTAAAGAATCTTAAGGTCCACATGTAGAGAAAAAGGGAAATTAACACTGAGAGAATTAAAATAGAAGGAGATTTTCCAGATTTCTAGGGTTTCCAACAGAGTGATGTAAACATTCAACTTGCAAATCTAAAAATGAAGAATTTGCAGTTATTTGTTCAAAAACTGAGCAGAAAATGGTAAAGCAAATGAAGAGAGTCCTTTTATCCAGAGATTGGATCAAGTGACCATCAGCAGGACTTTGCATGCAAAACTCAGAACAACTCAGACCTAATGGCCTGAAATCTCATAATTATGATTGTTAGGAGAAGAAATACCTGGAACACATAAATTTCTAATTTACAAATTAGTGATAATGGTTGCTATGAAAAGTACTCTGGTAATGAGAAACATCCCACTGACCAGAGAGCCTGGAGATTAAAAAAATTACCTTCACTGGGTTTTTAACTGAAAAAGTCATAAAAACAAAGTCTCATGAATCCAGATGATGTTGTTCAAGATAGCATTGATTCTCTCAGTTTCCTCTAGAAAAGGGTATCAGATCTAAAGATAATGTTTCAAAAAAGAAACAAGCTTTAATAACAGATGTTGTTTTATTCATCTTCAAACAGATTTCACAGCCAAATACTATGAACTGATAAGCAGTCTTTGGAGACTTGACCATCCTTAGTCCTTTGTTGTTCAACAATATATGTCTTATGAACTTGGAAATTTTGAGGTCAGTAGTTATATTTGTGTTTGTAGATATAAGATTTAAGGAATACATTTCTTCCATTTTTTAATTAAAATATATTATCATTAAATTAAAAAGGTATACATTTTAGAAAGCATCTAATTGTATCCTCTATAGGCTAAAAAAGTATAAGGAATAAACTAAAATGAAAAGATAGGTTGCTAAATTACAGTTTTATTAAAAGGCTACATGAAATAAGAGGAAAAAGTAAATGCAAAAGTTAACAAAGGAACATGTGCAATAGAAGCAGTAAATATAGTAATTGATTCTATAGAAAATGGAATCAGTAGTGTGGAGGGAAAAACAGATAATTTCCTGAAGTGCATAAAGAAAAAGAAAACAATCGTCTGTAATAAAGACAGAAAATATCAATAATAATTAAACCTGGCAATAATTGGTGCTTATAAAGATCAAAATCAATAATCAGGTCTATGTTAGAGAAATACTTTCCTGAGCTCATATGACTCATGATTTCAGATCAGTAGGTCTTTTGGAGTATGAATATTTGGTCATATTTATCATAGGAAATGAGCGCCTAGACATAGTTTAGAGGTTGTATATCCTGTTGTGATGTTATACATACACACAACACAGCTAAAAGAGGAATATTTTGATTTGCTGATACCGTAGCATTTTGCATCTATGCTCAAGAGTAAAATCGGTCCTTAGTTTTCTCCTTTATTCTTTTTTCATCCAATTTTCTTGCCAGGTATACATGAGCATTAGAAAATAGAGTGTGTTACTTCCCATCTTTTCCCATGTTCTTAAAAATACTTTCTCTAAGATTGGAATTATCGCTCACTTGAAATTTCCCATAAAAAACCCGGGCACTTGTGCTTTCCTAAGGACAAATCTCTAACAACCATTTTCATTTTTTCTAAAGTTATTGCTCTAATCATATTTCTTACTTTATCCAGGGTCAATTTTGGTGATCTATAGTTTTCTTCAAGATTGTCTAAGTTAAAAAATTTTTGCTATAAAGTTGTATATAGTGTTCTCTGAAAATGTTATCTTAATCTCTTCTGGACCCGCAGTCATGACCTCCTTTTTTCATTACACGTATATATTTTTTTCCTTTTGTGTCTTCTATTTAGTTAGCTCTTGATCATATTTGTTAAAGGCTTGTCTGTCTTATCGATCTTTTCAAAGAACCAGCTTTTCTCTTTATTGGTCAATTCTGTTTTTGTTTGTTTGCTGTTTCATTAATTTCTGGTTTTAGAATCAATTCCTTTCTTCTGCTGTTTAGAGATTTATTTTATTGTTCTTTTACTATCTTATTGAATTGTTGGTTTAGTTCATTTCTTTCTACTCTTCTTATTTTCTAATAATTATATTTAAAGCTATGTTTTCTTCTGTCACTTTGATCCTTTAGTTTAGTGTGTGGTATCTCCCTTGGAGTGTGGAGAAAGTAAAGCATAGTGATTCAGTGTTTGAACTTTAGAACTAAACTGCTTAATTTCAAATCCTAGCTCTATTATATCTTACCTATGTGAAATCTGGTACATTATTAAACTCCCTGTGTCTTTAAATGGGATTAATAATAATACTGATCTCATAGAGTTTGTTTTAGGATTAAATATTTGAGTGTGACTGACACATTTGGAAGAGCATCTACACACTCTAAATACACAATAAATAGTACGTATTATTTTTAATGTCGACATTGTCAGGTAAATCTAGATAGTTAGTGATCTCTATTTTATCTAAACCCAAGAGTTATTTAAAAGTATTTTTATACATTTTTATGACTGAGGGACATTCTGTCAATTTTTTAAATTATTGCTTTATGATCATTGAATTTGACATGTACATTATCAACTTTTTGAATATGTTTCTGAGTCTCCTCTCAAACACAGACAATTTTTGTTAATGTAATGTATCACAAACGGTTAAAAGAAATTTGTATTTGTTCTGTTTTATTTTGAGGATATGCTGAGGCATACAACCTGTTGCTTAATACCTAGCTCACATAATGGGGAAGATAAAATGTAAGAGGTTTTAGAAAAGGTATAGACTAATCACTGCAGAGTTTCTTTGGCTTCAACTAGCTTGAGGCACCGTTCACATATTTCCTGTATGTGTCCTTAGCTGAGGCTTATCTCTTAAATTTTATTGGTTTTCTAACTTTAAGGAACTGATCATAACTTCTGGTCCAGTTAGAGAGCCTATTTTTGTTGGGTTAGTTTATTTCCTTGCTATTTAAATTTTATATTGTTTCTAGATATTTGACACAGGAGGGTAAGAGTGAAGTGTGTGTTCAGCTCACTATCTTAAAACAGAAGTTACAATATGTATTACTTAAATGCAACACATGGAGATCAAAATTAAACAGAAAAGAAAAAAAAAAAAAAAAGCCAAAGATTTGTGAGGTATGCCAGATAAGAAAAAGAATGAAAGGTTAATAATACTAATAAAAAGGGAATTTTAATTAAAATATTAAATAAAACATTGTGGGTATATTTTTACTTTGCTGATGTTATTATACATATTTCAACTGTCCTAAAATTATTTTTTCCAAATTAAAAAGCACCCAACAAATAGAGGGGAAAATGTTAGAAATATGAGGAGAAGGTGACAGAAATGTTTATATTGACAGACATCTCAGAGTCTGAGAGATCGTGTTGGTTAAAAAATAGAATATAAAGTATTTGAGATAATGACTTATAAAATAGCTTTCATGTATATTTATTAAACTTTGATTTTTACAAAATTGATGTTATGTCTTTGCAAGCCTTCACTGAATAATTGTGAAAGTTGATCATACATACTCCCACAAAAAATGCATTTGAAAAAGCAAACTTGCACAGCCAATAATATTGGACCAAACTAAAAAATAAAACTTATTTATAATAAATATTTAATACCAGCTACTGATGACAAAAGTTTCTCTCTCTCCACAAATGCCAACTGGTATAAATTTTTAAAGTATGGAACAAAACAATTTACTATATTATTATTATTACATTATTTTATTTGATTGCATGTAGTTTTTAAAATCAATCTGACAAGAAGTTTATGCTTTTTTTCTTTTCTTTTTTATCTGTTGATTTATAATTAAATGCTATCTAATTTGCCAAAGTGCAACCATTGATTATTTTACTTGTTGCCTCAGGAACCAAATGTGGAAACCTGAGTTAGTACAGGATTTTACATTTAGTCTGGTAACGTATTTGTTTTACCTGTAGTTCAACACTTTGCACCATTGCCCAGTTAGCCTACTCTGTCTTCCTGTTACATAGCTCAGAAATCACAGTCATTAGTGGGTTTTATTTTTTTATTTTTTTAATTAATTTATTTATTTTTGGCTGTGTTGGGTCTTCGTTTCTGTGCGAGGGCTTTCTCCAGTTCCGGCAAGCGGGGGCCACTCCTCATCGCGGTGCGCGGGCCTCTCACCGTCGCGACCTCTCCCGCTGCGGAGCACAGGCTCCAGACGCGCAGGCTCAGTAGTTGTGGCTCACGGGCTCAGTCGCTCCGCGGCATGTGGGATCCTCCCAGACCAGGGCTCGAACCCGTGTCCCCTGCATTGGCAGGCAGATTCTTAACCACTGCGCCACCAGGGAAGCCCCCATTAGTGGGTTTTAATCCTATTTATCAGCTCCTCTCTAGAGCGTGCTTGATTCCATCCCTATTAGTTGTCATTAGTTTCATGTGCTGTTCTAAAGAACTCCCTTACATATGTATTTGTGGCCACTTTAACAGAAAATTGAGGAATATCTGATATTTCCCCTTACTTTGTCATCATCCAGAGCAACCATAATCCAGAACAGCAATCCAGAGCATAATCCAGGTTGACCAGTAAAGAAGCAGCCCAGCAGGCACAGCAGTTAAGCTTACAGACTCTAGAGTCAGGGTGAATAAACTGAATGTGAATACTGGTTCCCTAACTTACAAACTGCTAGTATTGGGGGAAGTTACCTAAACTTACGAAGATCCAGGATTCAAGTACAAATTGCAAAGAAAACCAGTATCTCCCTGGTAGTATTAGTGTGTAGATTACACAAGTTAATACACACAAAATTGCGAATGCAGTGACTAACATATAATAAAATTCAATAGCACAGGGAGCTCAGCTTGCTGCTCTGTGATGACCTAGATGGGTGAGATGGGGATGGGAAGGGAGGTCCAAAAGGGAGGGGATATATGTGTACATTCATTGTACAGCAGAAACTATCACAACATTGTAAAGCAATTATACTCCAATTAAAAAATAAATAAATTAATTCCATGTAGTCAATTAAAAAAAAAAGGTTAGCTAATATCATTGTTAGTTACATATAGCAGTCAGGAGTCATATCAGATTCAAATATTTCCTGAGTAATAATATCCTCATGGGCTCTTTTACATTCAGTATAGATAAATGAATAAATCAGTTTATCTTTTACTGCAATGTATCTTTTATTTTTTACTGAGAGGAGTAAAATAGGGAGTTGTCTTTTTTTAAAGTAGAAGTTGCTGCTTATAATTCTTATAATTGGATCCCCACAGTCAGACTTTCTCATTTATGCTTCTTTCTTTTTCTAACATTTTTAATCAGAGCGTTTCGTATGCCTCTTTTGAGTTCAGGCTCCATTTCTGAAAATCTAAGAAACAAAAGAAAGTTTTCACAGTGCTAATCCCCTTTTTGAATAGCATGTATATCATAAACTTCTGTGAGTATGTTTGTGGGTGGAACGTATGTTTGCATTTGTGTCTGTAAAAATATTAGGTTAGATTTTTAGATATCTTAGGTGTGGGGTGCTCGTAAGATTAAAATACTTGAAAATGTTAATACTTGCCTTACTAAACCAATATTTTTAAACTGAATTGTCAGTTTATATTTTAACAACTAAATCATCTGTTCATACAAATAACCGTGTTTGTTGGTTTATTTTAAAGAAATACACTATTTCATCAAAAAATTTACTGATTTCATGCATATTTTAGTTATCACACAGAATCATTCTCTGTATATAAACTGATGCCGACTGCAAATGGTTAATGCTTTATAGTTCTCGGTAGTAGAACCCATTCTGATTCATGTCCATTGCATTTGCTAATGCTCTAATTGTCACATTGGTAGGAGATTTTCGTCTATTTATTTTTCACAGGTGCAACCAGTTGTTGGGTTTTCAAGGCATATTATACATTTAGCTAAAAATAAAAGTGATATTATAATATGTATTCACTAAATAGGTTAAAAAAACTAAGATTAAAAGATAATAATGTAAGAGACAAAGTACCAAACTATTATTGGGAAATAATATAGGATAATTTTTGCACAGTTAACCAAAATAAGTTCACAGAAACAGATATTATTATATTTGGGTGAAATCAGTCAGGGTTCAATCAGAGAAGCAGAACCACTAGGAGATAATAGATGACTGTTATTTCTGTGCCTGGTGCTGAAGCCCTGAAGTCTGTGAGGGATGCAGTTCGGTAAAGAAAACGGATATGAAGTGGGGAAAATAAGGACAAACTGGAGCCTGTGAGGCTGAACTGGAAAAGCAAGGTCATACCAAAAACCTCATTCATCTGTGACCACTTCTAAGTCTCCCACTTTGAAGACTTTGATGAGGACGGAGTTCTGCAGGGGAAGTTATCATCGTTCATCTCAGGTAAACACACCCCCAGGCCAGGCATTAGAGAAGCTGAAAGCAAAAATCTGGCAGGAATGGTAGGCCTGGTGTATTTGTTTTCCAGAGCTACCCTAACAAAGTATCAATACAAAACAGCAGAAATTTATTATCTCCCAGTTCTGGAGACCAAGAGTCCAAAATTGAGGTGTCAGCAGGAACACTTTCTGGAGGCTCTAGGGAAGGAATCTTGTTTCTTCCAGCTTCTCTGGTATTCCTTGGTTTGTAGCTGTGTCACTCCAATCTCTGCTGCTATCTTTGTGTGTCCTTCTTCCCTGATGTCTTAGGACAACAGTATTATTGAATAGAACCCAGCCTAACTCAGTATGACCTCTTCTTAATTTGATTATATCTGACCTATTTCCAAATAGGTCACATTCACAAATACCAGGGGTTAGGACTTCCATGTATCTCTTTTGGGGGATGCAATTCAATCCACACACCTGGCGTCTCCTGACACTGAGGAAATAAAACAACACCATGTGTGTTAGAACAGTGCCTCTAATCTCCAGAATATAAAGGAATAGAACTGATTATCCATTCCCTCCATTGAAATTTTGTCTAAAATGTCTCTTTTGGCTCATGCCAACTCAACTGTGCATGCTCTCTCCATTGATCTGCAATTCCATCTCTGTCATCCATCCATGGTTTATAAATATATGGGTCTGGTTGGAACTGCAAATACATGGAAGGACTACGTTTCATTTCAATTCCTTACTCTGCCAAGTTCTAAGCAACTTTCCGTGATAATTGCTGGTGGCAGTAGTTCTGGGTCCTTTACTCTGAAGATTTAGGTTTTAGGAATCCCAGCTTAGTATGGAGTGTGTCCTTTTAGAGTCCTCACTTTGGAAGACCCAAAGCTTCAACTTCTGTTCCCTATAGCACTCAAGGCCATGTAAATGGAAGTCTTGCCTATCCATGGATTGGTAAATAACAAGGGCAAAAGTGGCTTCAGTATTCTACTCACCTCTCAAAGTTCTTAATTCTCCTACATTGATTTACTTCCTGCTGGATCTTTTATGGTTAAAATGGTTTTAAAATATCTTAGATCTATTTTGATATTTTTAGCAGAGTGTTTCCTGCAAATAATCTAGCCAATCATTTTCCTAGAAATAGGAGTCCCAATCTTTTTCTTATACTAGACAGAATGATTTTAATGTTTATATGAATGGATAAATGTTAAAAAAAATTATTAATGATGTCTTGATAAAGAAAAAATGAATAAGACCAACAACCCATTAAAATGAGTAAAGGATATGAATGGGAAACTCGCAATTAAGAAATCACAAAGGGCTAATAAACATATGCAAAGGAAAGCCTAGATAATTCAGTGATGTATAATAGGTTCTATGAGCAAGGCTCATCTGGACTTGAAGTAGGACACATAAGGGAAACACAGAGCCAGACCCTCTCTGTTCAGTGATGTCTTCCTGACAGGATATTTAAGCTGCTTTTTAGCATTTTTATCAACTCATAAATTAACGATTTACATGCCACATGTTTAAACATTACATTTCTTATTTTCCTGTTTTTCCATGTCTCTTTGCCTTCAAAAATCTTGTTCATACAGCACACAAAACTTTTTCCTTCAGGTCATTTCACAACCAGCTCATTTTGCATCTGCATTTCTGAAGTAAGATATGAAAGCACAATCCATATATGCTAGTGATTGTAAAATGATCATCAATAACTTGTTTCTAGAAAATAATCTATTTGACTTAACAGCTTTTTTATCCAGTAATGGAAAAGTTATAAAATAGCCAGGGGAAGATTTTAATTTCTCTTCCTGGAATATATAGGAATGGATTAAACTGATTTATGAACTAAATTAGTATATTTGGGTGCAGTTCAAGGCAAATTGTTATACTGACTTTCATGTGAGATTTCCATGTGCTAGTAAACTATTTTTAGTGCTTTTCTCAATTTCTTTTCAAACTGAAATCAACTTCAAGGAGGAGATACACAATTCAAATATCACATAATTTAAATAAAAGCCTACCAAAATTTTGTTATCTAGGGTTACAACATTTTGGGGTCTACCAATAGTCTCATTATTCACATATCATTATGCCAATCTCATCTCAAAGGAGATTTAGAAAAATTCCAATAAAGGACTGATGACTTTATTTACTTTTAAATCTTTTTCTTTGTTTTTTAAAAAGACTGATTTTATTTTGTTTTTCCATCCACACATTTACAATTAAGACAAAATCAATATTACTTTTTATTCCTCATTACTTACCAGGAGAAAATATTTTTCTCTCTGGGCCTTTCTTTCTCCATTTGTAAAATGAAGAGGTTCCAATGGATCTCTCAAACTTTAGATTTAGAATTTGAAGCTACTAAAATATAATGATTTAAATGAAGAAAATTAGTATTCAGTTGTTTACTACTTCCATCCCCTATATTCTTAACAGCTATTAATAATCACCCCATGTAATCACCTTCTTCCAGCCACCAATTATTTCCATTTTCCTTAGCATTCAGACACACTAATTACATTCCTTGAGTAACAAATACACAAGCACAAATCATCTTGGTGGCAAGTTGGATGCTCATTTAAACACTTTTATCACCTCAACTTGGAATTCCATAACATAAAGACAGTGATAATCAAAAAGTTGATTTGGCCAGTCAGTCATTTGTGATATATAATTTCTGAAAATATCTTAGAAAGCAGCAAAACAAACTGAGGGATTATTTTTGTTGTTGTTGCTCCTGTGTATAGGAATTTCTATTGATGGTGAATTTATGTTTTTATATAATTGAATTAAAGCTAAAGTCCAGGAAAATTGTAAATGTGCAAGTCAAAAAGTTGTCATAAATACTCAAGCAGTTATTTTCACCAAAGAACAGTTATGAGTTGAAATTATCTCAGCAGTACATCTTCCGAGTATAAAATATATTTTACAGTATGCATTTTAACAATAGGTATTTTCACTACAACTCTAGCACTATACAGGGCAGAAAAACAACCCAAAAAGAGAAGGTGCATGAAAAAGGAGACATCTATTCTCCTGGTAAACAGAAACAATAGAAAAATTTCAGTATCAGGTCTAACAAAACTTACAGCCCACAAGAAGCAACTAAGGTATAAGTAAATGAATGAGTGGCCAGGAGTTAATGATGATGATGAAAATGACATGGACTCCCACTCAGCAGTAAGCAAAGAGAGAATGCAGAACCCTGGAATACATAGGTACAGGGCAAGAGCACAGGAGAGGAAGGACTCAGTACCAAGTAGCACAGTTTGATCCCACTCTCCACTATAAATCCCAGCTCTGTGGTGAAAAATCATAAGTCTAATTTATTCCCAGGGCTTGCTCAAGTATGAAACAGACAGTGAAGGAGTGTGTCTTTAAGGGTATAATGCCCAACACCACTTGCCATGCTTATTTAAGAAGCAGCAGATGGGGGGCTTCCCTGGTGGCACAGTGGTTGCGAATCTGCCTGCCAATGCAGGGGACACGGGTTCGAGCCCTGGTCTGGGAAGATCCCACATGCCGCGGAGCAGCTGGGCCCGTGAGCCACAACTACTGAGTCTGTGCATCTGGAGCCTGTGCTCGGCAACAAGAGAGGCCGCGATAGTGAGAGGCCCGCGCACCGCGATGAAGAGTGGCCCCCGCTTGCCACAACTAGAGAAAGCCCTCGCACAGAAACGAAGACCCAACACAGCCAAAAATAAATAAATAAAATAAGGTACCGTTTACTTTAAAAAAAAAAAAAAAAGAAGCTGCAGATGTAAGAAATAAAATTCCATTACATCATAATAAAGACTAACAAAACATGGTAAACACAAAGCATTGCAATTCCACAATCCCGGTCAAATAATTCCAATAAATGTTATGTAAACCTGTTTGTTTTGGGCCAAAAGGAATGGGGAGTGTTGACTCTATCAGCCACTCTTCTCTGATAGTCCTTTCCTCCTTTTGAGGCCTCAGACTTTAAAATATTACAAGTATTAGAACGCTTTTTTGCTGCAGAAAAACAGAAAACCTCAATTAAAACTGAGTTAACTAGAATGAAATGCATTACCACCCTTAAAAGTAAGCCCAGAAGTTTGGCAGTTTCCAGGCACTATATGCCAGGGCTCTGGCTCTGCTATTCTGCAGTTCACATTGCTCTGCTCTCCCACATGTTGACTTATTCTCAAACCCACAGCAAGTACCTGCATGAGGTCAAAAGTTACATTCAAACTCCTAAGCATACAGCATCCTTATATTTCTATGATTCTTTCTCAGAAGTTGGGATTTTTTTTTTTTTTAACAAAAGCTACCCAGTACGCTTCTCTTCACATCTTATTTTCCAGACTTGACTTTATCCTTAAAAACAATTCCTAGCAAGAAGAGTAGATTAGATGGATTATTTCAAATAGAAATTGAGTAGTTAATCATAATGACCACTACGATATATACAATGATGTGACCTTAAATGTAAAAGGAAGTTGACTTGAACTCAGCCAGCTGAAAGATCAAGCTTAAATGACAGACTTTGTTGGTTGATGAGCAAAAACAATTGCATGCCCCTTCTCTGAAACAACTTCTGTCTATGGCATTCTGTTCTATCAGCTTAGAACACTCTTCTACCTGTTCTTTGTAATCCTCAAGTCTTACAGTCTGAGCGTAGGCTTGAATTATATCCTCCTCAGAGATCTACATTTATAGGCTTCTCTCCTGCCTCAACACTCTGTCAAAGCACCTTTTTTTACTTCCTTCATAGCAGTTACTATACTTTTAAATTATATATTTATTTGCTTACTTTTTTGGTATTTATTTTCCCAAGCAGGTTCCAACTTCTATGGGATCAGAAACCATGTCCATTTTGTTAATCACTGTGGAATAATGTATACCCTGTGTATAGCACATAGTAGGCACTAACTAGACATGTGTTGAAAGAAAGGATTAAGTATATATGGATACAAAAAGTCCATAACATGAACATTTCCATATTAGAGATTTAATATATTACAGAAAAACATTTCAAATAATCAGGTTAGGGTGAATTTTAATGGTATTGGGACAAACAGCCATCACTTGGAGGGAAAACCTTGTCTCATAAAACATACATATATTTTATGTAGATTCAATAGCTAACCTTTAAAAAATACTATAAAAGATAAGGACTAGAAGAAAACAAAAGACAGTCTTTCATTCATACATTAGAAAGTGAATAAAAATTTTCTAAGCAAGCCATGAAACCCACAAGTTATAAAAGATTGACAGATTCGATTACATAAAAACCTAAATCATGTATACAGTGAAAAACATAATAAAAAGTGAGGCTATATTTGCAGTATTTTTTATCCTAGATTAACTAAGATCTTATCATCAAGGGTCTAATATTTTACCCTGCTTCCAAGCAAACAAGTTAGCCCACATGTTTCATGGATAGTGGGAGAGGACACATAATTCCTGGATGAGAAATGTAAAACAGTTTTTTACTCACAGAGGCAGCAACAAGCAGTACATCAGAAGCTTGGCTCCAATCCTCCAAGCCCCAATTCCCACAGGTAACATGAGGAAGGCCATAGCCACCTAAACATGCAGTGGATGACATTACAGGAGATGAACTCTGAGTTTAGGGAACCCACATTTTTATAAACGGCAGTAAATATGCCTGCCCTTTCCTCCAGAAGAAGACACTATCTTTTTTTCTCCAGGACTATAAGCAAATCTACCCTTTGCTATGAAGAAAGTCTATTTCTCTCTTCCAAGGCTGTTGACAATATAAATATCCTTGAAATAGTAGTCCAGAACACAGGGTAATCAATGCCTCAACCACAAAACATGCAGAAATGCAAGAGACCCTTGGAGAATGGTCTCCAATATTTATTTATTCTAAACCAATCCTTCCACTAAACACAAATCCAATTCCTTCTCAGTTATTTGAGGACTTCTTCCTTCTCTCTCCTACATCAATAATTTTTCACTATACTATGTCCCTTTGGCACATAATTGCATTGTTTTTTTTACTCCAGTTTCCATCCCATTTCTCTGCATACCCGTGCAACAAAACTACCCTTTGCATCTCATACTCTTTCCTCCTTTGTTCTTACATATACTCCAGTAAGGTTTTTATCTCACAGAATTCCACTGAAACTGCCCTTGCGAAGATCACCAATGACTAGGATGTTTATTTAATTTATTTTCTAAACTATGACACTTAAGAATGAAAGGAACATTATTATTAATTAAACCAAGACAACAGGTACAAACTGGGAGTGTCACAGGCACAATAGGATGAACAGTCACCCTACCAAGATTCTTCATGCAATTAAATCCAATGGCCAATTCAATTTTTATCTTCCTTGACAAATTAGCAGTATCTGGCACCATAGATCATAGAGTTTCATCACTTGTTTTTCTGGATGCCACATTCACTGATTGTTCCTTCTTTGTATATTTTACTCTTAACAACAGCATTACTATGGAAGCCTAGGCTTCAGTCACTAATCCTATCTCCTTTTCTATTTACTCTCTTTTTCTGTGTGATCTCACCCAGTCATGTGGTTTAAAATACTGTCTATATGCCATTGATGAATAAATTTATATTTTTAGTATAGATCTCTCTTCTGAATTCAAGTCTACTACATACAACTGCCTACTCAATATCTCTACTTGGATTCTAATAGACTTACCAAGCCATGAATTATCTGAATATAAATTCAACCAATGGTGAAAAGCTTGACACAGGAAATCCAATATATCAAGACATGTGCAGCCTCAGATTGTGATGTATTAGCTATCAATCAAGCTTTGGGAAACTGCAAATCTGAAGACTTGCTCTTCTATCATTCCATTTAATTCACTAACCAAAAAGTGTTAAGCTACTACTCACATAAAAGAGAATAAAATTTTGCCATTTGCAGCAACATGGAGGGACTCGGAGGGTATTATGCTAAGTGAAATAAGTCAGACAGAGAAAGACAAATACTGTATGATATCACTTATATGTGCAATCTAGACAATACAACAAACTAGAGAATATAACAAAAAAAGAAGCAGACTCACAGATACAGAGAACAAACTAGTGGTTACCAGTTGTCGGGTAGGGGGGTGTGGATATAGGGGTTGGGGAGTGGGAGATACAAATTACTGGGTGTAAGATAAGCTACAAGGATGTATTATACAATGTGGGGAATAGAGCCAATATTTTGTAATAACTGTAAATAGCGTGTAACCTTTAAAGATTATATTAAAAAATCAATTAAAAAAATTCTTTAAATGTTAAGCTATGTAGGACCATAAGAAGTGAGTGAAAAGAGAATGGAATTTAGAGTTATAAAGAGAGCTCCAAATCCTGCCTCCTTTTCCTATTTCCAAACTGTGGGATATTACCACATAGCTTGGAGAGTTACTTATGTGTGCATAAGTAATGATTGCATTAAACTGGGAGTAGCAGAAAACTTGACCAAAAAAAGAAAAAGACTTAAATAGGATTAAAAATTTTATATAACAAAAATGCTGGCAGTGGAAAGTTCAGGGCTGGTGGAACTGCCCAAAAAGTCGCCTAAAATTCAGGCTTAGTTTATCATTCCACTCTGCCCTTCTTATTATGTGGTTTCATCAAAGATGGCTGCTCTTCCTCTGGGATCACTATCACAGTGTTGTCCCAAGTAGGAAGAAGGAGTGAGGGAACAGCTAAGGACAAAAGGCAAAGCTTTTCTTTCCCAGGGATTTGCCCTTTTTTAAAACTGAAGTTAAATTTCTGAAAGGGAACCTTCCCCCAGACACATTCACCTCCATTACATTGACCAGAACTATGCATGTGACCAGGACTATATACAATGCAGCTTGCTGAATCTGGAATTTTAGCTGGAAACAGTGGAGGCTTGAAAAAAATTGGAGTTATTTTAGTAAGAAAAAAGATATATTGGTCGTCAGCTAACATGTATGTCAAAAAGATTAATTGAGATAATGTAAGCAAATGTACCCAGCACAGTTCTTGACACATAGTGGGCAGCTTGGTATATATAAAGCCTATTTTTGATCAACATTCTTTGAATGTTCTCCCTCTATCTTCAAATCTATTCAATACTACCGTTAGCCAGTCCGTATTTTACTGTTTTATTAGCAGAAAGGAGACCTGGGTCCAAAACTTTGCTCAAACCTAATATTGCAACAAAAGAATTCCAAGTGGAAGAAATTGCCTGATACAAGGGATAGCAGATAATAATGAGAATGTCAGAGTGAATGATAGGGCATCAACCTAGACCAAAAGGGGGCACTAGGAGTTGCCAACCATTTACGTGGTTCAAGATGTGACAGTAAAAGAGCTAGGAATTTTAGTCAATTCCTCTGTTTCTCTACTTTGCACTAATTCTATCTATCTACAGTTCTGCTCACCACATGCTCGCTAGGAGACAAAGATCTGACAATAAAATCTTAATAAAACCTTTTAAGCATGTGAGCTTCTTGCAGTTAGATGATATTTAAAAATATAACACATTTTCATTGTGGAAAACGCTCTTTCTTCAACTTTCAACTGAGTTTAAGTCTTCCTCAGCTTAAACTTGTACTTCTTCTCCTTGTTATCTTTCAGCACAGCTTGGTCAATCAGAAAGGCTCCCACTCTCTGCACAAAATTATACAACCATGGCAACTGCCCTTTGAAAAGGAAATATTGCCAAAGGGGGAGGCAGCCAACTCACTCAGGTTCGACTAGTCCAGAAGTGTTAAGCAGCTGCAAAGAATATCAGAAGGGTGATGGCTGTAGCTTAGGGCATTTTGAGAAATTAATTTGAGAAACTTTCACTTTCTTCCTGAACCCCTCTAGTTGAATACCACTTTTCATAGCATGGAGCTCCTGCCTGTGGAATTCACTATGGCAGGGGCTCAGCATGTCCAATATATAACTGGATTTCAAAACAAGCTGACTATATGCTTTGAACAAAAATAGCACCACTACCTGTTTGCCAGGACAGGGGAAATGCATCATGAGCTATGGGGTTAAAACACAGTCTCAGTAGGTGCCAGGTTAAGTTGTTCTTTTCTTAATCTATGGTGCGTTACAGTGAAAACACCACTAAAAGACTTTACTTCAACCTGAAGTACTAGTTTTAAATTATTTCAATATGTAGACATTGAGTATAACGCATCATTATTTGTTCACTCTAAATGAAAAAAACTTAAAGAAAAAATTGTCATTTTAAATTTCTTATAGAGTTCCTGTCAAATATATTTTAAATGATATCTTAATGTGTAGGCCTAAATTTCTTTCTTACTACTTTTTTTGCCATAAATGAAACTCACCTCATTACTTATAACAGTATTAGGTGTTTAACTCATTTTATATAAGACTTGTCCTAAGAAGTTGTGCATAAAATAATTGAAAAGGAAACTATAGTTTAAAGAAATAAACCATAGTTTATACTTACATAAATAGAATGTTAGTTCATCTACGAGATAGATTAAAACAGAAAGTATAAATACTACCATTGGGAGGTAATATCTGAAATGATTTGTTTAATTCTGGAAAAAAGATTTTAAGAAATATATCAAAATCAATAGTGTTAAGGAGAGTGAGGGATGTGTAAACTGCATAAAATAATAATACCTTAAAATATTAATCTACTTTTCTTTTCCACACCTCTATACTTCCTGATAATTTGCCTTTCCCATATTTTGACAAAATCATCTATGTTTCTTTGACTTAAATTGATATTATTACAGTAAAATTACAAAGAAAAATGAAACATTAATACCTATTTTTTGACTTCCAAAATAGGATTTTCAAGCCCTTAGCAGAAACAATACTTTTGAAAGCCAAAGCTTTATTTTAAAATATTATTATATTTCAAACATGCAAAAGGTATGAAGAATAATAAAACAATATGTATTCATCATTCAGCTTAATAATTTAAATGTTATAAATATAATTTGTGGCTCCTTTTGAGATCTCTCCAACCAATTACATTCTCTTTCCTCTCCTCTATCCTGAATTTAGCTGCTGGTCATTCCAATGGTATTTTTTGATTAGGAATATATTCATAGAGTTTATAACTAAAAATATAAATAGCACACACTTAAAGTTTACTCCTATACCTGCCTTCATTTGTATGTCCCCTCCTATTCGCTCACTCTGTTTCAGGAAACACTATTTTAGTTTTTTATGTGGCTTTCCAGAGTTTCATTACGTCATACATCCCTTTGTACATTTTCTACATGTGTATGTTTCTCTACACAAAATAGAGTACCGTTCTAAATGTTTTCTAAACTTTATTAATCATTTTTATACAATTTCCTTTTTATTTTCAAAATTATATTTGTGAGATCCATACACATTTATATGATTAAATCTGATTCATTCATTTTCATTGCTGTATAGTACCCCAGTGTCTGAATATGCCACATTTTAAAATTTATTCTACCATGGACATTAAGCTGGCCTCAAGTTTTGTTGCTGTTATTGTTGTTTGTTTGCTATCTTGTTTGTGTGTTTGGTCATGAACAATGCTGCTAAGAGATTATTTTACAGATCTCTTTGTGTACAAATTTGACCAAGTCTTTATGAGAGGACTATCTAAGAGAGAAATTGCTGGACTGTAGGGTCAGCCCATTTTTTCCTTCACGAGGTGTTGCCAAATTGCTTTCTAAAGTGGTTTTGCCAATTTATACTCCCACCAGAAGTAGGGAGCATTTTTTACTTCACATTTTTAGTGACACTTGCTATTGGTCAACTTTTAAATTTGTGACAATCTAGTCACTATACCATGATATTGATATTTATTTTTGTGTTTCCCCATTACTGCTATGATGTGACAGACTTGCCTGGTGGGCAGCCACTGTTTTAGATTTACTTTATCACATTCTACTTTCCCATGCCCTGTGAATTTTCTTTACTTTTTGAGCCCAGTTCTTCATTTTAAAAGATATTTGTTACCTGAAACCCACCATTTTGGCATTTTTGATTAGTGAAAGTCAAGGAAGCCGGGGATGAGGAACTGGACCTAGACAGATTATATGCGCAGATGCAGAGTCAGCATCAAGAGATGGTCCAAACTATGTGTAAGCACCCAGAAATTCAGGATGGATTCTTTTACCCACAGTGGTTAGTAGTAAGGGTGGTCTCTAAAGAGAGCTCCAGCATCTGTACTTGAGGGCAATTGGAGAGCAGTCACATGTACCACTGTTACACATGTTGTAAAAGGAATTATTAGAAGACCTATCGATGGAAAGTCTAAGGAAGATGAGAGGACAGGTGAGCCTTGTTCTCAACATTTAAATGGTTATTCTATAAAGATTAACATTTCTCTGCAAGGCAGGCATATTTGTGCAAAATAATAGGGAGACCCCAAGATTTTAAAACATGGAAATGGGACTTTTAAAGGGGTAGTGAATTCTCCCAAACCAATAATTTTAAAGTAGTGACTGTAAGGGTATCTGCATTTGGTTTCTGTCTTACCTAAGCATTTTACAAATACTATGTACTGAGTAAATATTCATTATTTCAGCCAAGGAATGAACTTATTGACCTCTAAGTCCCTTCTGATCCATAATAAACTTGTAAATATTTCTGGAGTATTAGTTTTGTATTCACAACCATAGAGTAAGTGCCTTAAGGAAAAACAGCGTATTTTAGGCTTTTATACGAGACTGCTAGAAAGTTACTATAGATAGTCTAGAATAATAGACACTAATTTTCCCCACATTTCATCAGGAGGTGTTTGACCAACTAGACAGGGACAGGTGAGGAGGTGGATGAAATACTGCTCTTGCAAATTTTAGTAAGTCATTCACAAAAGTTGAAGCTGCCAGGAATCAGAGGCTGGAGAGGATTGTAAGTTTGGTCTAAGGAACCCCAACCATAGATGAGAATGACTTGTGTGGGACACCTCCACTCCCCCTCTAGTGAAATAAAAAGTGCTTTTAAGAGAGCCTTGGAGCTTGAGAAACCCTGATGTGGCCCTTAAGTACAGTGTTTATGAGAGAAAAAGAAAAAGACAGAGAGACAGAGGACACAGAGGTATTTTAAATCCTGCCCTAGATCACCTGTGGGGAGGAATACACCTTGACAGAAGGAGGCTTGAGGAAGTAAGGAATCAGCGGGAGGAGATGCATTTGGTGGAGAAAGGGAAGTGCAGATGAGTGCACTCCCCACATCCTCAGCAGTGGTTGGTGGTATCTGAAGAGAAAGAGTCACCTTTAAACACCTTTCACAGCCAGGTCACTGCCAGTGAGGTAAGACTGATGGGCCCCCACTCCTCTCTTCCCCCAGCCCACAGCTCTAAACATAAACAGGTCAGCAGATGTATATAAGGAATTTGCAAAAAGCATATGGATAATGAGGAGGAGCTGGCAAAGTAAAAAAAAAAAAAAAAAGTTCCCCACTGTCTATCCACTGTCTATCCTGCCCAGATGTCTGTTTCCTGCCTATAGCAGACCTGAACTAAAGTTGAGGCAGAGATTTCATTTTTGTTTCCAGTTTCATTGAAAAATAATTGGCATATATCAATGTATAGGTTTACGGTATACAGCATGAAGGTTTGATTTACATATATTGTGAAATGATCACCACACTAGGTTCAGCTAACATCCAAAAGATTTCACTTTGACTAAAGTTCAGTTTTTATTGTTACACTGGGCAGGACAAGATATATTGAGCTGAGACTATTGGAGGGACTGAAGTGAAAAGAGAATTAATTTTGTAAATATTATTATTATCTTAGAATAAACAGATGAGCTATCTGAGCTATTTGCCAAAATGTTATTTCAGGAGAGTAAAATAACAGCCGCAGAGATTGGGTTTGTAGAGGCAATTATGAGGAGGAAATGTCTTTGTGATTGTGTTTCTGGGTCTTGCTTATTCAACTTAACAGTTACAAGAACAAAGAGCAAACTCAATACTTGGGGTCAAACAGGATTGGATTCTAATCCTACATATGAGAATTATTGATGCTAACAGAGTTAACTTGAGTTCTCACTTAAACTCTCTGGGTCTCAAGATCCTTATGTGCAAAATGCCAACATATCAAGATTAAATGCAATTATGTATATGAAGAAATTAACAGATTGCTTGCCACGTGGAGAATGCTCAGTATACATAGATGTCTTTCCCATAGTGAATAACAGAGTTCCAAGTACATTTATGTGCTTTCTAAATGCGTGTGAATTCAACTCAGTTCAACCAAGCCCTTTTCTTTCATTGTCTTCGTCATCATCAGAATCAAATAATAATGACTTAATAGAGGGGACAGCAAATTATGACCATTGGACCAAATCCAACTCACCAACTCGTTTTTGTAAAGTTTTATTGGATAATAGCAACACTCATTCTTTGCATATATTCTGTGGTTGCTTTCATGTAATGTATTGGCACTTCGTGCGTTGTAGTGGCAGAGTTGGGTACTTGTGACAAAGTCCGTATGGCATGTAAAGCTCAAACTATTCACTCTCCAGCCTTTTACAGAAAAAGTTTGCCAAACAATGAGTTAAATATTGTGCTCTTACAATATGCCATTTATCAAATGATGCCTTTACAATCATTGTCTCATTTAATTTTTACAAAATCTTCTCTGTATTAATCTCTAATTCTCAGGACTTATTGTAAAACTAAATAAAGGTATTCCTCATCCAGAGTACATAACCCTTTGTAGAGGGAGGTAGCAGAGACCTCTACTCCACACCATTACACAGGGTCCCAGTGTTCCACCATCTTTAGCTACACCTCTGGAATGTGCTTCCCCTTCTATCATTATGGTAGAGGGAAAATTGAAGGAGTGTTGTTCACTGGGTCTTAAATTTTTACACATGGAAGTGACACCCATCACTTCCACTCATAGCCCATTATCCAGAGTTAATCATATGGTCTCACCCAGTTGCAAGGGTTTGACTCAGGAGCACATGGATTTTTGGTGATGAGTATTTTTTGCCATACCCATGAGGTAGTTAACATTTTATACATACTTTAAAGATAAGGATACAGGAGGTGAGAGAGACTAAGGAACTTGTCCAAAGCTGCACAGCTGGTAAATGGCAGAGCCAGAGTTGAAACCTAAGCCCTTAGATCCACAGATCATAGTATCTTACTGCCTTATTCCTCTTTTCCCTAAATACCCTTCATTGTCCCTCATTCCCCAACCAATCCCTCCATTCCTATTATCAGGCTGGTTTTTAACATGAAAGATATTGAATATGACAAAGGTTCTCATCTGAGAGGAGATGACCTCCCCACAAGATTTCTACTTCTCTGTGTGTCTTTCTGGTTATATGCCTAGTTGAGTTTGGTAATTTAGAAAGCATCTGTATATAGTTTTGTGATCATTTATTCAGCAAATACGTGAGTACCTACTCTGTACTAAATACCTAGAGTCTAGTAGGAAATTGAAGAACATAGTATAAAAATTTTCTTTATAGATTATCTTATCAATTTTCTTGGAAAAAATTCCAAAATAATCAAAGCTGCTTCATTACAAAATTCTATTGGAGGAGATATCTTTACCATTGTTACTCACATGGGCAAGAGTCCTTTTCCTCATATTTCATTTCACTTTTTTCTTTCTTTTTCTAGATCGTTACTCGTAAATAAGGCACCAATTTTGCAGATACACAAATCTGAAGTGTTTTTAAGTTTTCAATGTTTACCATCAGTATAGGATTTGAACATAGAAAAGAATAGACTATGGCATTTAAACGTAAGTGAACAAATCTGAACCACACGAAACAGTTAAATGCAAACTGAAGCTACAATAATATTCCATTTTTTCACTTGTAATTTGGCAAAGATCAAAAATTGTAAAATGTATTTAGACACATTTTTTTAAATAGGCTCTCTCACACATTGCTTGTGAAAACAGACATTGGTTAAGCCTCTTTGGATGGTAATTCTAGCCATTTGTTAAATTATTAATCCATATAGCTTCTGACCAGAACTTAAACTTTTAGCAATCATTTTGTAGACATGTTCAAAGATGTATGAACAATTATATTCATTTCGGTACTGCTTGTAATGGCAAAAAAAATAAAAAAAGAAACAACCTCAAGTATCTATCACTAGGGACTCATTACGTCAATTATGGAATACTACACAACTGTTAAAAGTTGTATGTACTAATACGGAATGAACAATAAGATATAATGTTGAGTGATTAAAGAAACGAACAGAACAGTGAAAGCCTACCATGAGCCAAATATTCAAACACAAATATATAAAGATATGCAAGATATTTCAGAAACTGGAAAAAAAAAAGAAACACTTGCTCTGGGGAAAGTAGTTGGTTTGGGGGAAAAGGTAGGAAGGAATCTTCAGTATAGCTGAACATTTATAATTTGTATGCATTGCCTATTCAAAAATGATCAAAAAACAGTAATTTGGAAAACTATTCAACTGTAATATAAGAATTATGGACACGATTATTCAATTATTACTTTCTATAAGAAACAAATATTGATATCATGAGACTGAAATTTATATTTAATACAAATAGATTTTTATTATTTCAAGGAAATCTATGATATTAATGAGGCTAAATAATTGTAAAATGTGGTTCTTGCTATCTTTTATCCCTATCCCTGTCTTTTATAAGGATGCTAATATTTGATTTTAGATAATGATGCTTCTCCTGAAATCAATCTTGTATCATTAATTATTCAAATATGCAGCCTTCCTTGCTGAAATCATTCTAATTATTCCCAGTGCTCAACAGTATTAGTAAAAGTTACATTTGAATTCAAAATAATTTAAATTGAGTCCTTAATATTCCCACAAGCATTTAGCTATTTTTATATTTCACCTCTTGAGATTAAAAAAATAAAAGTAAAAAGATTGAATGTAGCCAATATCATTGTTTTCATTGAAATGGTTCTGTGTTTTCTCTAATTTCTGTGTTATCTCTAATACAATACCATAGAAGGTAGATTAAAATGAGCTTCCTCTCTCTTTTCTGATTTGTAAATCCCACCTCTCATATTAACTCCTCATTTACACTTTTAAAATTTTATGATGCTCATATTCTTTTATTGTCTGTTAGGTTAATCAGCGGACAAGATTTTATGTACATTTTCTAGTGCATTGCCCTTGAGAGATGAAGATTATTATTCATCCTGAATAAATAAATACCATATAAGTTTGTAATGGTAGATTTTAAACAACATAAGCTGCCACCTAACATAATCTCTTGTCTGCTAGATTATGCTATTTTCCAAAATAGATTTTACACATATCTGTGCAAAATAATATTATGTATTATTGAAAATAACATGTGGCTTTTGGCAAACTAAAATACCTATTATAGTGTCTATTAAATTATTTAACAAATAATTTCAAGACTATGATTCTTCTATTTAACATTGGTTTGGATGGGAGGCAAGGACACAAGCCAGCCTGAAAAATAAGAATTAGAAACAGGGAAAATACATACAATCCTTTCATTAGCGAGTCTTGAAATTTTGATTTAGGTTAGATAAATTAAATTACTTTGGCCTGAGCTGCCTTTCCCCCACCACAGCAATATTATTCTCCAGAGTCTATTTTCTACAGCTGTATATATGATTTACAGTGATGGCATTCAAAGACTCTATGTACCATTTCTCCCTTCTATACCATATACAGTGGAGAAACAAGGCACAATAAGGAAAAAAAATATGTCCAGCTTAAATATGAATCTTCATTGAAATTTCTATTTGTGACGGTTCTAAAATTCTTTACCATAAATTTTCTGGGATAAGCAAGCTTTAAAAAAATTTTTATTAGAGTTTCTCTTAGCCAGAAAATAAATTCTTTTCTGTGACCTTTGAAAAGTAATACGAATGCTTTATTTCTCATGTTAGTGTTATGAAGCAGCAATCTTGAAATGCAAAACCCAATCATTAGTCACACCCTAGATTAAGGTGACTGTATTTTCACTGTACCCCCAAAAGAGCTCTTTGATAACTGGGACGTTGTCCCCATAATACAATGCCTCCTTTAATTTCATTAACTAGTTTGTCAGTTCTGAGCCTGAGCTACAGGGAACTTTAAGGAAGGACTGAGGAATACAACGAACTCAGATACTGGCAGTAATTTTGTGAAACCAGTAGTTATACTCGAAACACATAGATTCTCTACCCTGTGTTCTATTAGAACACGGCAAGATTAGCATCTAAAGTAAGCCTCTCCTTTTAGACATATAGAAACATTGTCTTACATCAAACACTTCAAAAGGTTGACACGTAAAAACTAAAGTTTGAATAAGTCAATGTTTTCTTTTGTCCATTCAGAATTGGGGAAAACTCAACCACTTGTATCACTTTTTTACCCAGAATCTTACTATGAGGAGCTCGCTAATGACCCTAGAAGCCAGCATGCTTTGACCATGCAGATGGACATGCTTGTGACTGAGAAAAGTTGCTGACATGATGAAAGTCTGATCCCTTTTGAAACAGGTGAGCCCTGCAGTAAAACTGAAAAATATTCTCAAATTTCTCAAAAACAATATTACTGGCCACATTGCCATAATGCTTATTTCCTAAATCCAGCAAGTATAATTGTTGATCTGTTTATCTTCTTGAGTGGGCTCTTTTTGCAGAAAAGAATGTGATTCATTGTCTTTCTAGCTGAAGGTGATCAGTGGTAATTCAAGAACTTCTATATAGGAAATAGTTATGGAAAAGAGGCTAGTGGATACAGGTTCAAATTGTCTCACATAACACACAAGTGATATTTATTTTGATTGTATTCTCATTCATGGACAAAGGTAATAGAAAATGTGGGGAGGTTCCTAAACCTCTGACTACTCTTCTCCCAAGTTGCTGCTGGCTCGAACCACAAATTAAAATGCTAAAATGCTTTGAAAAAAATCACAACCCAACCAGAATACAAGAACTATAGAAACTGCAATTCCTGGCTGCTGATCTAGACCACCGACACACGAAGCACTGACAGCAAATCTCTTTTCTTCCAAGAAATATTTGCAACCAGGAAAGTTTTTGCAAGCCCATTGTCAGGTTTTATACAAAGTTTAATGACAAATTTTCCAGTGTGGATTAAATTTTAGATGTATCACTAATTTAATGAAGGGCCTCCAAAATACCACATTTCATCAAGTCATTCTGGCTGGTGTAACAATTTTGTGGCGGGGGGAGCATGGAGAGAGAGAGAGAAATGATAGATAAAATAGTTAATGTTATGCTTAAAATACCAATTCTATATTTTAGATAAAATGCCTTAGTAGCTCAACATCACTAATTTAATTCAAGTTATAAATGTGAAAAAGAAAGCAATTTCCTGACAAATCCTTCAGATTATCTTGAGGACCAACAAGAAATTTTTGCTTCTCATCACTCATTTGAGATAGGTTTAAGCTTATTTTTAATATTAGGTCTAGTTCCTTAGGAAACGGACCTTGAGATGGATATTTACATGGAAGTAGTTTCTTGGAAAGAAACATAATTTCTTCATAACAGTGTCTGCGAGGGAGAGAAGAAAACAGGATTGGTCAGAGGAGAAATTGTGATGCAGCTGCAACAGAGCCTCAGCCAATTCCTCAGAGAGCTCCAAGGGAATAGCCCTTCAGAGTCCCAAGTTGAAACAGAAAGGTACCAAAGTCCAGCCTCTCACAAGGACAAGTCCATGGGTGTAATGCCCCCAGGGAAGGGAAAGGACAAGGCATTTTACTTTGGTCTAAGGCCATGACTGGAAAGGAACTCAGCTCAAAGTCCTCGCCAGGCAGCCCTCCCAGCAGCCAAACAAATGCCTTAGTCTAAAGGCGCATCTACATTTTTCTTCCATATAAATCTTAAATCATTCAACTTTTGATAATGAAAACCCACTGAACCCTAGTGTCTAATATCGGCAATGCAGTAATGTTATTTAGGGTTAATATATTGAGAATATTATTGACTCTACTAAGATAGCACATTTTAAATATTTGCTAAGGTTTGTGTGTGCTTCTTATTGACAGAATGGACTGTTTACCATCATTAATTTCTTATTAGAGATCTTTAAAGCGTAGATTTTTGACACAACACACAGTTGCAAATAGACAGAATTTATGTCAGTGCGACTGTCACAGATGAAAAGAAAGGACTTTGCTTTTGTAGTTCTACTTTTCAATCAATATTTGTTTAAGGCTTGGTTGAAAGGGGTTCCGTGAACAGGTTGCAAGCTTTTGTGCTGACATAAATTCTGTCTATTTGCAACTCTGTGCTTGCCAAGTCTACACCATCTCTCAGCAGGATTCTTAGCATAGCCTGCCAGCAGCCTCCTCAGCGTTGCATCTTCATCTCTTGCAGTCAGTTCTCTACATAGGAGCCAGTAAAAACTGGTTAAAATGCAAATGAGACTATCTCATTCCCCTGCTTACACCTCTTCCATGGCTCCCCATTGCACTCTGAATATATTCCAAGACCTTGCCATGGTCTAAAAGGTGTTTCATGATCTGGCTCCTACCTGCTTCTTTCAAATCCCATCATAACATCAAGCACTGAGCTATTACAACCAAGATGAATAACATTGGCCTCAGTTCTGTTCGTATAAGATAACAAGGTCTTCTGACTCAAGGTATTTGCATTCTTTGTTGTCTGTACCTGGAATATGCTTCTCTCTGAGTCTTGGCAGTTGATGTGCTCTCATTCTTTAACTAGGCTGTCCAAAGATACCTACATATTGCCCTCCCTTCCTTCCTGGGCTTCTACTGACCTCCATGTATTTGTCTGCACCTCCCCAACCTAACCAACAACTTTCCATAACCTTATCATCACAACTATCCATAGCTATCTTGTTTGTAATTTGATAACATGTTTATTTTCTATCACTCCCATAAGAATGTAAATTGAATGCTTTATTACTTCCAGTTTTAATAATGTATCTGATCTCTTCCCAATATTTAATTGATATAGCATATAGAGAAAAAGTATGTGAAATGAAACTTGATAGTTAGCCAAGGACTAGACTAGGTCGTGTATTAGGTCGTGTTAAGATTCTGGAGCAATGGAAACCATTGTCAGGATCTTAGGAGTCTAGAGGTAGAAAGAAGACATAAATATTTCTCTCCATTTGATGCAATTACTCTGTTCACAAGACATGCATTTTATTGTATTCATATATTTATTTAAGTAGTGATTATTAAATTGTCTGTCTTCTTACTGCTGATCAATACTAACATCACCTAGGTTTTTGAAACATTTATGTTGGGCCATTTTTCACAAAAACTTTTCCATGTGTAAAATATTAATATAAAAATTTATCTTGATTCCAAGAAAACTCATATTACCATACTATTTAAAATGGCACCTCTCCAGACCCTCCCCAAACTTGTGTCCCTTTAATTTTCTTCCAGGTACTTGCCTTGGGCATATCTATGTATTTATTTACTTCTTAGCTGCATGACTGTATCAGGACAAGACTGTCTTTTATTCTCCTCTATCTCTGTTCCTAGAGTAAGACTTGACAAATAGGAAGTTCTCAAATGTATGTCAAACTAATGAATGGATGAATCCATTAGTCTAGGAAATCCACATATATGGAAGCTGCTACTTCCCAAGAAGCTGAATAAATGAGGTCTGTTAGTCCTTTCATCCTGAAAAGGTCATAGAATTAATCTTTTCTTTAATTCTCTGTTTTTATGTATGCAAAATGACTGCCTAATCCAAGGGGTTCATCATTTACTAGCAAATAATAAACACTTTTACAATCTGTTCTATGACCATGTAAATAATGAATATCTAATTGCTAATTGATAGCAGTTGTATTGATATTTATTATTTGCTACATTTCTTCTTGATAGTTTAGTTATCACATTTAGGTGAGTTTTACTTTTTAATGGAAGCTTATATACTGTTTTAAAGAAAGAAAGAAAGAAATTATATGTATATAAGAAAGAGAGAGAGAGAGAGAAATTTTTGTCTTTTTCATTCATTACTCTATTCCCAGTGCCTAGAATAATACCTAGTAGACATGGCAGTCACTCAATAAGTATTTGCTGAATTAATAAATTAACATAATATACACTTAGCCAATTTGAATGAAGACTCTTCTCTGGGGGACATATCCACTTTTGTATCTATTCTTTGCTAGATCTTATTTTTACCATCGATTTTTACTCATATTCTTTTACCAAGGACATCAGAGAAGAAAGAGCACTAGATTATGTCAGTATCATCATATTTCTGGTTCAAGCCCTTCTTTATGTGACTGTGTGGAAATCCTTTAAGTTATCTGAGATTCCAATTCCTGAATTATCAAGATAATAAAAGCAGTTTTTGACTTTCTAAAGTTCCCTTTCAAATCTAAAATTATATGTTTTCTTCAACTCTCACCACTTAAGTCCATTTCAATATACATCTATTTTTAGAGACAATTTGTAGACCAGTAGACACTTTTATCTCTTTTCAAGTATTTTCAATGAGAAAGCCTCCCAATTATTCAAAGCCCTTTTCTTTAATTCCCCTTTCTTACTCACCTGTAGTCAAGACTATATGGCATCTCCCTAATTACATAATTAAGGGATTATAACTATACTAAAGTTATTAATTTTAATAATTAATAACCATCTGGGAGGAATAGATGGCTCGACTTATGACTGAAGAGCCTTATGCCTTTGGATGCTGCTGAATAAAGCAAGAATCAGGTAAAACCACTGAAGCCAGATTCTGTTCTATATTGAAGAGCTCACCCCCAAAACTACTTCAAAGGCCAGTTATACCTGGATATTGCGTTGGGTAGTATAGCTTCTATCTAATTTTAGAAGGGAATTCTGAATCAATTAATGCTCTCTATTAGCCAGTTGGATTGGTTACATTACTTAGCAACATTTTATTCGATATAGAATTACCAGCACCTTTGCAAGTGAGGTGGAATGTGTTATACGTTATAGTATTTAAGCTATTAAAGACTCTATTAAAGAAAAGTTGTCAATAGAAAATTATTGTATTTCTTATTAACATTTATCTAAGAAAAATGTAATAAAAGAACTAGTATATAAGGATAGTTTTATTCATCTCAAATAAAAAATAATTAAGGTTTTAATCTTTTTTTATCTCTATGACGTGATCTATGAGGTTGGGATAAGAGGCATCTTAACTACATTCTCTACTCTAGAGGGCACAGTAAGATCAAATAGTCATGTGATTTCTCCTGTGAGGCTGTCTGGGATGCGTCAAAATCTTCAGGAGGAAAAACCTTTCTCTCTAACTCTTGTTATGTTATTGTGTTTTGTCATCCTAAAACAGTCTCTGCCTCCTTTGTCTTGATCTCCAAATGTGATTATTAGAATCATTTAAGTGGACTATTCCCAGTTGTTTACCTACAGAATTGTGTTTCACACCTTCTAGTACCTATGACAATAAGGAAATAAAATCATCTCCAGCTCCAGGGAACCTATTAGTCTTAAGACAATCATGGTAGTGATTCTCTCTGCCGATACATTAGTTTATGAGGAGGCATGAGATGAATGTCTGGCCCCTTCATTCATTCACTCATCTATTCAACAGTCATTTTTGAGTGCCTCCTATGTGCCAGGCACTTTTCAACGTCTTGAGGATACAAGAGAAAATACAAGTCACAGCTCTTCATAGAGCTTATATTTTAGAGGAAAGAAAGAAATGAAACAAACAAATCAATCAATCAATAATATCTCAGGGAATGAAAAGTGCTCTGAAGAAAAATAAAGCCAGGTAATGTAATATAGGGAAATGTGGGAAGGATGTTGTTTTCAATAAATGTGATCAACAAATCTCCACTATGTTATGTGACATAGAAGTTGTGATTGCAAAAACTAGAATACAATTGGATATCATTTTAATGACTATAATTGCTTTGTGATCCTAAGAGATAAGAGTATATAAAAAGAATGTAGAATCTGTTATGAACAATGATCTTTACATTTAGATAACAAAGGTATTTGCATATCTCAAGAGACAACCAAAAAGAAAACTAGCTCAAATGATACAACCAGTTGAATAGGAGTTATAGACTCTAATGTATCTTAAAAATTAACGATGATATTACTCGAAAATAACGGAAGCCTCTGTATGATCACGTTTTCTTGTATACCATGAAATCCTTGCTATGGATTATGAACAGATTTCATTAAATTTCGGTCACTTCAGGCTAAGCTAAGACAGTGACCTCAAAAATTACTTGGAAAGGTATTTCTGAAAAATGTGTGATGTATATTTCCTTATTATGTAGTCAAGTTTGAACACTTAGCAGATCTACAATTAAGTTTAAGAATATTTGTAACAATAAAATAAACCCATTCTCTTAATATTTTATATTAAGAAATATGTGCATATTTGATAATATAAATATTTGTCGTATAATATTAAAGAGAATTTTACCTATTAGAGTGACTAGTCAATCCTCTGACTTGTTTAATATTTAAGTTATAAGAATTATTTTACTTTGGAAGTATTTGTTATTTAAGGTAGATAGACATGGTACTTGAGCAAATTAAATATATAAACTTTGTAAATACAGTTTAAATATCTAAAGGAACTTAACAAAGATAGTAAAAAAAATATATTAATCAAAGTTTTTTTAAAGATAATTATTAAAATTACTCGTCTTAAAAACAGAATAATCAAATAGGTAAGTTGGAAATATTAAAAATGTGATCTTAGGAAAGCAATAACTTTAATAAATTGAAATATTTTTTAAAATCTCTGAACAATCTTTGGTATGAAAAAGTACCCACGTGGGCAAGATAAAACATAATTTTCATTAGAGTAACTTTTAAGCAGAGACTTGAATACACTAGGGGGGATTAGCCACAGAGGAAGTTTATCTCTAGCAGAAGGAATATTAACTGCAAAGGCCCTGAGGCAGGAACATGCCTGCTTGATGTTTGTGGCAAAGTGTGATTCCTAGAATTGCTGTCTTGCTCCCAGACCAGAGGGTGAAGCCCTAGAACTAGGTCAGAGCCTAGGATTGACATGAGGTGGAAGCAGAGCCTGGCATATTCTCCCCATCTTCTTACTTCTTGTTGTATAAAATAACAAATGCCCTTATTTTTTAAGCCAGTGTGAATTTGCAGTTATGTATTGTTTGCAGGTAAAAATATCTGAACAATTCAAGTTACTATTTATATTTTTTCAATCTTCAAACTGCCAAACAATGAGTGGGCAATCTTTATTAGGTGGATATGCTATAGGACTTTATTTTCAAGTACATTTTCATTTACAGGTTAAGATGTTATATCTGGAGTTAATTATTTCATAACGACACATATATATATTTGCTACTTCCATTTTACATGCATTGTCTCTCTGAGTTTCATTCAGTCACAGCATGAAGTTGTTATACTCAGTTTGTAGAGAAGGAAACTGAGGCTCAGAGAGGTGGAATCATTTCAACGGGAGGCAGGTTTTCAAAGGCCAATGCCATTGCTATCTTCATTATAACCAACTGTTAAAAATTGGTCTTTGACATAAAACCATAGTCCAACTAAAATTCTAAAGTCGTAAATTCAGGGTTGTGGAATCTCTAATAAGGGAATTTTTGGCAAAATAATGGAAGGAATGATTTGATGGAGCAGCCTTCTATATAGAACTCTTCAAATAAAACTACATTAGTAGCTTTGTCTATTTAAAAGGCTAACTTTGTGTTGAAAGAGCCAGGAGTTCATGGAGAGTTGCAGAGACAATGTCTGCCATTTAGTAGCTGAGTATTGAGATTCAGTTTCCTTCTTACCAAACTATTGTGGGGAGTGATATACATATAAAACGCTTAGCATAGTGCCTACCACATAATAGCACCTCTGAGGTGCTCTTTAAAACTTCACCAGGAATCGTAAAGTGAATGGTATTTTTTTTAGAATATTCATCAACCAATTACCCATACTTTGAAATTGCATAGGAGAATTAAAATCTGAACACAATTTTTTTACTAATATACTTAAAACATTCTTCTGTCCTTAATTCTGCTGCTATCCTGTTTTTCCCACTTATACCCCCATCACTTAGTCTCTGGTGGAGTCTGACACCTGTTAATATACAGTAAAACAATGAAAATAAAAAATGAAGAATTTCATGAAATCTTTGAACATGATATCAGAGATGAGGTTTGGCAGTTGGGTGAGTTAAAAGCAAAACAAAAACAGGATGTTAACACAAAGTATTTCAAAGGGGAAGTATTAAGATATTAAGAAATTAAAGCAAGACCTTGAGAAAATTACTTAAACTCACAAATGCATTTATAAAAATGAATTTACTTATAGTCAAACTGAGAAAGTCCAAATAAAGCAAAGAACATCATTATATCAGAGTATCATGATACATTTTTTACAGAAAGTATCACTGGATTGATTTTTATTTATTCTTTAAAAAAAGAACACATATTGTCAATTATGAGACATTTTGTTAAATAAAGATGAAATAAATTTATTATCAATTTTAAGGTCTAAGAATGTAATTTTTCACAATTTCCTATGAAAATTTGGTTCCTCTTTTAAATGATTTTCTTTGTGTTAATTGCCTTCATTAAATTATCTTCTCATGATCGAACTTCCTGTAAAACAGTACCTTTAAAGGCTGATTCCCAGAGTATAAGAGGAGACTGAAAATGTTGAAGAAAAAAATGCATTAATTAGGCAGCAAATTAGTCAGTAAGGGAAGTATTCATAGCCTAAGGAAGGTCACAGAAGTAACGTCACTAATGCTGGTCCTTTCTATTGCTAAAGATTGAGTAAATAACATTTAATGGCCTGGGTGGATTTCCCCATTCAAGTCATCACCTTGGGCAGTGGCTTCATTCAGTCATTTAATTAATATTTATTGAGCATTCACCGAGTCAGGTAGGGGGGTATAGGAGATAGAGTATTGTGGGAAAACTAAAAATCCTCATAAAGTGTATAGTCTAATAGGAGAGACAGAGAGTGAAATGATAATTAGTTAACTATATACTATGTTTGCTACTAATAAGTATCTTGAGGAAAAAAAGTGAAGTAGGTTTGGGGTATACTAAATGCTGGATATGGCTGATTGGAAATTTTAGATTTGAGCTAGGAAAAAACTTCAGTGAGACAATGATTTTGCAGTCAAAAACTTGAAAGAACAGGAAATAGCCTTGAAGACTTCTAGGAGAAGAGCACTCAGGCAAAGGGAAGGGCAAGTACAGTCTTGATAGTGGGAGCACACCTGAGGTTTTCAAAGAACTCATGGAAGTGGACATCCAGGAGAGGCATGGGCAATATTGAAGAGGTAACAAACAGCCACCTTCTTAAGTCTTGCTTCCTTCTCAGCAAAAGTGGTATAAAAATGATGGTCTGTGCCTAGGAGGGTTGTAAATATTCCATGAGGTAATTCTTACAAAGCATTGAGCATAATGCCTGGCACATAGTAAGTAAGTGCTTAATAAATGTTTGTTCTTGTTGTTGTTTGTTATTTCATGGAAATGGAGCCAAAGGGCTGTTTATCTATGTCTGATACCACTGAACATTTGAATTATTTAACTGATTCCCTTTACTTCGATTCCATGACCACTTGGAAACCAATGGATTATAATTTCATTTCCTGTGTGGTTCTGCCTCAAGGGAGAATATGCCAGTTTTACTAATATAGGTGTTCCAAATTAGATGTCAGTACGAGTTACCTTTCTAAATGACAAATTTTCAACTTTGCCACCAAGAGGCTAATTAATGTGAGTTTACCCATGAGAAAATGATCTACTCTCAAACATTTTACTTGTAAAATCAGGTTTCTAAGTAGATCACCAGACTTTCCAGCACAGAAAATTCCCTAAGGTGACTCAGCTCAGTGATGCAGCCTGGGGGTAGCCAGCAAGGCTCTCCTGGCAGCCTTCAACTCATCTGCTTTTCTATTTAAATGTTACAAACACCTAACTGCCACATACCCTTACTCCATACTGTCACATCTATCATCTCTCGTCACCCTCTGCATGTTTTTGTGAGTGTGCAAAAGAGCTGCTTCTACCCCCATTTTATAAATGCAGAACTGAGATATAGAGAGGTGAAGAGACAGACCTGGGTCTTGAGCCCAGGTAGTCAGTGCTTCTTCTACTACAAGAAAGAAGAAATCCTGGGGTTTAGTCTCAGATTCCCCTCTAACAGGTATGTGATCTTGAAATATCCTTCCTTTTTGGTTCTCAGTTTCCCGAGGGAGTTATAGGAGTAAATGACCTATAATATCCTTTCTAATATAAATATCTTAGAATACTAAGGTAACAGTGAAATGAGCAAATTAATAGAACATGTGGGGAAAAATTCAACCAGACCAGAAATTATCAAAAGAATATAAATATGTTAAATATGAACAGAAACACCTTGGCCATATATAACTTAGGTACTGGAGGAAGTTGAGGAGGTGGGAGAAACGGAGGAAGACAGGTCCTAAACATTTATATTTGGCAAAGAGAGACCAGGTACACTGACAGATGCTTATTTTTATATTTTCCCTTTGGAGTTATTTCATGGAAAACTAATAAATTAATAAAAATTTATGAAATAATAAACTAATAAAACATTTATTAAAACAACTGACTCTCCGTAGATGTTATTATACCTGCAGTTCATCATTGCCCCATTTGTTATTCAAATAAGTGAAAGCTATTTTCCATCAAATTTCCACTGAAATGGATTACTAATAAATTTAAGAAAAATATGAACAAAAATATGTACACCAAAGTAAAATAAATGAAATAAGTGTAAATAGTCTAATAATTTATTTTTCAAAAAATAAATAAGGGAATAGGAAAACAATTTTAATTTAATAAATTTAATGAACATTTATTAAATAATTTTAAATTTATTAAAATTTTATTAAAATTTATTAAAAATTAAAACAAATGCTTTATTAAAACAAAGCATGACTGAACCAACCAAAGCCTGACTGAACACTGCAAAAGTACTTATTTGAAAACTTTTTTTTTTTTTATCAAAGTATTCTTTTTTTTTTTTAATTAATTAATTAATTAATTTATGGCTGTGTTGGTTCTTCATTTCTGTGCGAGGGCTTTCTCTAGTTGTGGCAAGTGGGGGGCCACTCTTCATCGCGGTGCGCGGGCCTCATTATCGCGGCCTCTCTTGTCGTGGAGCACAGGCTCCAGACGCGCAGGCTCAGTAATTGTGGCTCACGGGCTTAGTTGCTCCGCGGCATGTGGGATCCTCCCAGACCAGGGCTCGAACCCGTGTCCCCTGCATTGGCAGGCAGATTCTCAACCACTGCGCCACCAGGGAAGCCCCTGAAAACTTTTTAAGTTCCTTTTTTTTTTTCAAGTTGTGTGTTCTGAAGTACATAATCACACATATTTTTTAATTAGTCACTACAACAGTGCTGCCCTGTTAAGATAACACCATGAACTCCACAATGGTCTTTTTGTGTTGGAGGCTTCTGTCTGTTATCTCTTGGTTCACTGATCTGTGTTTTTGTTGGACATGTTGGAGAGATCTTGAGGACTTTGGCAGTCCAAGTCCCCTAGCGATTTTCTACCCTGTCATCTTAAAAGGAAACTGGGCTGCGTCATACAAAATCACCCTTACTAGTGCAGTGAAGTGGCAGGGAAAAGGAGGGCAATCAACTCACCTCGACATACTTTTCAGAATATGTTCTGAAAAATTGCCTGTCTGGTCTTCTTAATTTTTCTAATGAGCCCACACTGACCATTTGAATACAATAGAGATTTCAAGAAACTACAATTTTCCTGCTCCACACTACACTGATACTTCAGTTAAATGCATGCCTTCGGGGCAAGGTAATTGAAATGATAAATTAATTGCATCTGTTTTAAGCCAACAGAGGAAAACTCTTTAGTGTTCTATGCATCAAAATGTCTTTTCTCACAGCAGGTATATTACTGCACTTAAAATCAGGTTAGGACCCTCTTACTGTGGTTGGAAGAGGGAGGAAAGAGGATCGTTTATTCCCTGGAGAACATATACTTCTATATCTGTACATAAAACAACCTTGTCTTTTGGTAGCAGGCTTTTAATTACATCCCAGGGAGAGAGTGACTTACATTGATTATTTACTGGAAGAATGCTGAGAGTATAAAAGAACGTGATTCACTCCACTACAGAGAATGACAGCATTAAGGCCTGTCTGTGCCAGCATTTGAAGATTTCCTCCCTCCCCTTCCTAGGATGCAAGATGCATTAAAGATTTATTTAAAGATTCTTGACTTTGGATAATCAAGGTAGATTTAAAACATTCATTTAATAAATGAGCCTCTGGACGCCACAGAGACTAAATTAGTCACATCACTGGATTCCACTGCTCCGTCTACTTCTGTGGTTTACTGAGGATCTAAGCTTAAACTTTGTTATGACTTGAATGCTTATACATTGTTTTAATATTTTCACTACAACTGACTATCCATAGATGTTATTATACCTGCAATTCTTCATTGCTCCATTTGTTATTCAAATAAGTGAAAGCTATTTTCCATCAAATTTCCACTGAAATGGGTTACTAATAAGCTTAAGAAAAATATGAACAAAAATAGGTGCACCAAAGTAAAGTAAAAGAAATAAGTTAAAATAATCTAATAATTTATTTTTCATAAAAATATATAAGGGAATAGGAAAACAATAAAACAATATATAAGGGAATAGGAAAATAATTTAAAAATTGGATTAAATTAGAGACAGGATATGTGCTGCTGATAATAACTCAGACACCTCTATTTAAATCTATTTTCAATACTTATAGAACCACAAAAGGGATAGATTCCAGTGTCCAGTGTAGTATCTATCACAGAAGGAACTAGACTGAAATGAACATTTGGCATCAGCTTCTTTTCTCTTCTAGAGTGAGGACATTAAGTGATGTGTCCATTGGAAATGCCACTAGAGAAAAGGGAATAGAATTACAGAATCACAGAATTCATAGTATCACTGAATTTAGAGTTGATGAAGTTTACTTGGAATACCTTCATAAAAGGGTGAGATGTGTAATTATTTGGTTAAGCAAAGTAAGATACAACTGAAGATCATATTTCTTTTGGATTTCAATATTTAACTCAATGAAGGCAACAATCATGTTTTATATCAACACTTCCTAAATTTTTTGGAGTTGAGCTCCATCATTGTTTGCTTGTTAAATCATCCCCTTCTCCAAGAACAACCATTTGCAAAGCCGATTACAAATTCTCAGAGAACTGAACATGTTTGTTTTGAATATTTGCAATTTCTTTTAGGCATCTCAAGAATCACAAAACCAAGATTAGGATTTACTGTTTCATTACTTTGAGATATTTAAAAATATCTCTACCAAAGATGAAAAACTAATTTTGTTTTACTGGATTATCACTCCAATAGTCTCTTGCTTTACATTGCAAATACATTTGGAAGCCTCTAGGTATTTACTTCTAGACTGTGTGCTTTCCTGGGGAGATCATATTTGGAAGACTGAAATAAAATAATCCCTGGTTTTCTTCCTGTCATTAAAAGCCTCTATTTACAAACCACAAGCCTAAAGGGAGTGAAATCAACTAAAGAGAAATATGTGCTACAAAGGGAGCTTTAGTTCATGTTCTGGTCATTTAGACAAGATTTATTACCACCATTGATTTACACCATGTATTGTAGTTAAGATAGTAATTGGTACATTATAGTTTATAGTATCTCTAGTACCTCTGAATGATGTCCTTTTTAAAACAGGACTGTACACTAATAATGCATTGGGTCATTACTGTTTTTGTTGTATATTGCTTTTTACAAAGTATTTTTTTTAACAAAATGCAATTATTTTTCCCAGAGTTTTAATAATCTAGATCCTTCTATAGAATCATTTTATTAACATGCTAAAAGTGTATATTCTAAATATCATTTGATCCTGGCATGTACCAAGTATTATATATGTCACAGGAAACTCAACAATTAATGACTTGACTCCTGTCCTCAAAGAGTTTATAGTTCTTTGACTATAAATACAGATAAATAACCCTGTAGTTACACTATAATGTGAAAATAACAGTAAGTGCAGTGTCCTATAGAATGAGTGGGAGCACCAAGAAGAGTTATGAATTGATCACAGAGGCCTTCTGAGAGGGTTTATGGATAGGAGTGCGGAGGAGAGAAGAATATCTCTGAAACGTGGAAGGCATACTCGAAGGTGTGGAAGGAATAAAGAGTGTGGTCATTTGAAGAATCACAAGTAATTCAGTCTAGCTGGTACCTAGAGCTTGATAATAAAAGCGCCATTAGATGAAGTTAGACAGTTAAGAGGGACCCAGATCTTAAAGGGTTAAAACTTTATATGGAGAGTAACAGGAACCAGTAAAGGATTTTGTATCATGCACTTCTTATGCCTCACTGCAGATCCATTTAGACAGACCTGTCTCCGGGACCCCTAGCCATTTTGTTTCTATCCCAACTGCTACTCCAGAGACCAACTCGGCATGGGTTTAGAACAACAACTTTATGCAGGGATATACAAACATGTCCAGTTTCAAGCCTTCACTGAGTGCTTCTAGCCTCACACACCAGGGCTTCCCTGTTGCAATTGAAGCATAACACTTCACAGGACCTGCTTAGTGCCTCTGCATGTGCAACCCAGGAATGTGGGGAAGTTTAGGCCCATCCTTAAAGGACAAGAGTACAAATGCATGCATCAGTCCATGTATCTAAATATGCTAAATATTAAGAACTGAAAATCAACCTAATAAGCTGTTAAATAAAATATGGTCCATCGTCCTACCCATGATAAAAATCTAAAAGGTCAGTTTGAGATTAAAAATTTTAGAATCAGTAGTTTCATGTATCAGTTATCTTTTGCTTTCATAACAAATTACCTCCAAATTTCACAACATAAAAAACAACTCTTTATTATATCACAGTATGAATAAGTTTCAGAAGCAGTTTAGTTGTGTAGTTCTGACTCAGGGGTATCTCATGAGGTTGTATTCAAGGTGTCAGCCTGAGCTGCAATCATCTGAAAGCTTGACTGGGGCTAGAGGATCCACTTTCTTTTTTTTTTTAAAGCTTCTGATTCTTATTGCCACATCACTTATGAAGAGTTTTAAGAGTTTATACTCCCACCATCAGTAATATATTAGTTTCCTCTCATTGTCTTGACCACCAATTTTTGTTTGTTTGTTTTGTTTTTTACTGAAGTATAGTTGATTTACAGTGTTGTGTTAGTTTTAGCTGTACAGCACAGTGATTTGGTTTCATATATATATATATACTCTTTTTAAGATTCTTTTCCCTTATAGGTTATTACAAAATACTGAGTATTGTTCCCTGTGCTATACGGTAGGTCTTTGTTGGTTATCTATTTTACATACAGTAATGTGTATATGTTAATCTCAAACTCCTAATTTATCCCTCTCCCCCACTTCCCCTTTGTTAACCATAAGTCTCTTTTCTATGTCTGTGTGTCTATTTCTGTTTTGTATATAAGTTCATTTGTATCATTTCATTTTTTTTTAGATTCCACATATAAGCAATATCATATGATATTCGTCTTTCTCTCTGGCTTATTTCATTTAGTATGATAATCTTTTGGTCCATCTGTGTTGCTACAAATGGCATTATTTCATTCTTTTTAATGGCTGAGTAATATTCCATTGTATATGTACCACATCTTCTTTATACATTCATCTCTCAATGGCCACTTTCAAAATGGCTCATTCTCATGGCTGTTAGCAGAAAGCCTCAATTCCTTGCTGATTTTTAGAAAGAGGACCCAGTTGCTTGCCATAAAGGTGTCTCCTTAGGGCTACTTCAGTGTTTTTACAACATGGCAGCTGGCTTCTCCCAGAGCAAATGATCAAAGAAAAGGAACTAGGATGAAGCTACAGTGTATTTTACATATTGACCTTAGAAGCCACAACATCACTTCTACCACATTTTACTGCTTAAAAGTGAGTCACTAAATCCAAGCCACTTTGAAGGAAAGGAGAATTAGGCTCTACCTTTTGAATGGAGAAATATCAAAGAATTTGTGGATTTTTGAATTTTGAACCATAAAAACATAAAAATATAGGAGACTTTGTCCATGGTCATGAGCCCAGTCCCATTCTCTCTCTACCACTGGCTTCTTTCTTCACCATGACTGGCTTCATCTGTACCTACATGAACAGCCATATCACACGTTCAAGCTGGTCCACACACTCCATCATCAGCTGCTTCCTGACCAATTCTCAGGCTTAGAAGTGAAGACACTATTGGAACTTCCCTGGCAGTTCAGTGGTTAAGACTCCATGCTTCCACTGCAGGGGGCATGGGTTCAATCCCCAGTCGAGGAACTAAGATCCTGCATGCCACACAGTATGGCCAAAAAAAAAAACAAAAAGTGAAGACAATATCTTGTGGCCTGGGAAGGCCTCAGAAGAATTCTTGGAGCTACTGGGGCAGAGAGTTCTGGAGTTCCAGGTCCCTACTGTGTGATCTAAAAAGATAGGAATGCATTCTGTGATGGTGAGGTTCCATGGACTCCTAAACTTGTGGGTAAAGGTGCGACCACAAAAGAATGAAAATGGTATGGAAACCTATAAAATTCATAGCCCTGACCCACCTCCTAGACTAACAGAAATAAAAACAAAAATAAACAAATGGGACTTAATTAAACTTAAAAGCTTTTGCACAGCAAAGGAAACCATAAAGAAGACGAAAAGACAACCCTCAGAATGGGAGAAAATATTTGTAAATGAAACAACGGACAAAGGATTAATCTCCAAAATATACAAACAGCTCATGGAGCTCAATATCAAAAAACAAACAATCCAATTAAAAATTGGGCAGAAGACCTAAATAGACATTTCACCAAGGAAGACATACAGATGGCCAAGAGGCACATGAAAAGATGCTCAACATTACTAATTATTGGAGAAATGCAAATCAGAAGTACAATGAGATATCACCTCACACTGGTCAGAATGGCCATTATCAAAAAATCTAGAAACAATAAATGCTGGAAGGGTATGGTGAAAAGGGAACCCTCCTGCACTGTTGGTGGGAATGTAAATTGATACAGCCACTAATGGAGAACAGTATGAAGATTCCTTAAAGAACTAAAAATAGAACTACCATATGACTCAGCAATCCAACTACAGTCATATACCCTGAGAAAACCATTATTCAAAAAGAGTCATGTACCACAATGTTCATTGCAGCTCTATTTACAGTAGCCAGGACATGGAAGCAACCTAAGTGTCCATCGACAGATGAATGGATAAAGAAGATGTGGCACATATATACAATGGACTATTACTCAGCCATAAAAAGGAATGAAATTGAGTTATTTGTAGTGAGGTGGATGGACCTAGAGTCTGTCATACAGAGTGAAGTTAGTCAGAAAGAGAAAAACAAATACCGTATGCTAACACATATATATGGAATCTAAAAAAAAAAAGGTTCTGATGAACCTAGGGGCAAGGTAGGAATAAAGATATAGACACAGAGAATGGACTTGAGGACATGGGGTGGGAGGGGGAAGCTGGGGCAAAGTGAGAATAGCATCGACATATATGCACTACCGAATGTAAAATAGTTAGCTAGTAGGAAGCAGCAGCATAGCACAGGGAGATCAGCTCAGTGCTTTGCGATGACCTAGAGGGGTGGGATAGGGAGGGTGGGAGGGAGGCTCAAGAGGGAGGGGATATGGGGACATGTGTATGCATATGGCTGATTCACTTCAGTGTATAAGAGAAACTAACACATTATTGTGAAACAATTATACTCAAATAAAGATCTATTAAAAAATAAATAAAAAATAAAAGAAAAATATTAAGAAGTAAACAGAGAAGTAGGAAGAAGATAGTAGAAAGTGGCACAACTGAATCCCAGGGAAGAAAGCATTACACGAAGTGGGGAGGGTTCCACAGAGTAAAATGGTGCAGAGAGCTCAAGAAAGAAAATTCAAAATGGTCATTTCAATTTATCAGTTAGTAGTCCACTGGTGACCTTGGAAAGAGTAATTCCAGTGAAATACAGGCAGTGGGAGCCATTTCACAGTAGTTTAACAAAAGAATGGATGGTGAAGAAATGGAGAAAAAGAGTGTTCACACCTCTTTCAAAGACTTTTATGTGAAAGGGAGAAGGAAGTCAACTGTCTACTGTGGGTTGTTGAGGACTGTAAAGTCTGTCATGTCTGTCATGTCTGTCATTGATGTCAGTCATGATATTGCATACTGTTTATTCGAAGGTGTCTTAGTGCTAATGGAAGGGATTACCAAAGATGAGACATCTCTTCTATGAGAAAGGAAAAGATGTTAGTTTCAGATGTACAGCAAGTTGAGTCAGTTATACATATACATATATCCACTCTTTTTTAGATTCCTTTCCCATATAGGCCATTACAGAGTATTGAGTAGAGTTCCCTGTGCTATACAGTTGGTCCTTATTAGTTATCTATTTTATATAAAATAGTGTGTATATGTCAATCCCAATCTCCCAATTTATCCCTCCCACCCCCTTTCCCCCCTGGTAACCGTAAGTTTGTGTTTTACACCTGTAACTCTATTTCTGTTTTGTAGATAAGTTCATTTGTCCTTTTGTAAATTAACTATACTTCAATGAAAATTTTTTAAAAATTAAAAAATAAAATTTTAAAAAACGAAAGGAAAGGAAGGGCATTGATGTTGCTTTGTTCTAAGATGCCACAGGAAGCTGAAGAAGATCTCCTTTTATATAAGATGTAGGAGTTGAGGACATCTGAAAAGAATAATGAGAAAGTTGGAGAGATAAGTAGTATAAAAAATTAGGATCTGAAAGAGAATCTTGAAGAAGAAGCTACTTAAGAAAAGGAAGGTGAATTTCTGTGTGTAGTTGAGGAGCTGATCAAAATTAGAGAACATAAAATTATAACAGCAACTCTCCATATGATTACAAAGTTTTCTCTATCAGCAAATACTCACTATCCTGAATGTGGAGAAGAGGTTATTGGACTTATCTGAGTTATGGTTCTGCAGTGTTGACTGGATGGAATGACACACTGGGGCAGTAATGTTTAGAATATAACAGGCAAGTAGTAGCTGTTGTGATGGAATATACTATAGTGTCTACACTGGAGAAGAAGGACTGATAAGAGATGTGGATGATAATAGAGAAAAGTTGAGAAATGATGCTCTGTGATTCACGATGGGTTTAAAGAGTAGATGCAGTGGGATGAAAGCTAGTGAGAAAATAGGATATATAGAAGTATGACCAGGAAGTCGGGTATTTTTATGTATGAAAAATGACTTAGTATTAAAAAAAAGAAGAAGAAAAAAAACATCTTCATAACAGTCCTGAAGCAAGGCTATGGTTGTCCAGGGATTGAGCAAACCTCTCCCGCTGCTTTCTATTTATAATTAATTGAAATTTTCTTAGGTGATTTTTCTTAACTAGCTACAGATGAGAAGATCTGATCTATATCTAGACTGTTCTATACCAAAATACACAAACAATAAAAGAAATAATTTCCCAGAAGTGCTTAATTACTAACTTAGTTACTAACTGATTATATTTCACAGGTTTTTGTTTAAGATGCCTAATTTTTGATTAAATGACTGTTTCTCAAGTTGACTTGTGGATGTGCGTAGGTTCACATTAAGCATTCATGAACAATCAATTTTTGGCTTTTCAAATAACCTTGAAATAGGTTATTTGGCACCCTGTAGAAAAAACTGCCTGATGATTTTTGACTCGGATGTTTTACTGTCACAGAAAGACAGGAGAACTCTCGCCCCAGCCCTTGGTTTCCTCCAACACTTTCTTCTAATTACTGATAAGCATAGTCAAATAGAAAAGCAATTCGAGCCCAGCAAGACTGCTACTCCTTCTATCAAACCAAGTTCACCTAGGAATAATTGCAGTTCTGACCACTGCTATCGCTTTCCTTCACCCCCTGCAGTGACCTCTCTAGCATCTAACTTCTCCAGCATTACCAAAATGTATTATCTTTCAATGAGAAAAATCATTGATTTGTGAAAATATAGCCAATCTAAGCTTGTATGAAAGCCAGGCCTTCATTTTCACCTATTACACACCCAGCATTTTATCAATGCAGCCACATCAAGACCTACAAATTATGTGTCAAGGAGGGAGATCCACAGGATATGCCTCCTTGAATTTTTTTTTCTGCTTTTATTGCTTTGGAAATTCACAGACTGAAAGTAAACAACATGTGTACATCCTATACCTAAAAATCAGTCTTTCCATAAAGAAGCTAAAGGGATTTGTACCAGTGCTTGGTTCGTTCTAGTTTGGCAAACAACTCAACAAGCATTTGTTGGGCACTTAAACCCACTTTTGAAGATTTTATTCACTTTCTTAGGATATTAGATTATATTTGCAACAGGATTAAGTTTGAGGCATTAAACATTCCAAATTTCACCACAAATAGTATTGAATTGACAAATGCTTCGATGTCTTATCTGATGCTGAGAGCCTAAAGTGTAGAATCTAATTATTAGCTTTAAGTATTTGTATTACATAGAAAATGTCTATACTGTAGCAGCAAAGTTTTATCTACAGTGTTATATATCAAAGAGATTCATCTATATTTCAGCTTTTATCAGAATTTTCAAGTGTTCTTAAGTGAGAACAAATTTAAAATAGTTTATATGTCTGATTGGATGCTTAGAAAATTCTGTTCTTTTAATAGTATTGTACTACTAGGTGTCCCCTTTTACTACTTCTCACTGGTGCTATTTTTATCACTTTGCTATATTACCTGCTTAGTAGCCACGTCAAAGAATGTTTATTTGAATTTCTTAACCTGAAGTTAATCAAAAGAAATTATTTAGTCCATTTATTAAAATTTATTTTTTAAAAATACAAATTTATTTTAAAAAATATGATAACAACTTATAAGAAACACTTTGGAGTCTCCATATTTGAAACCATAACTGTTCACTGATTTTCACTCTAAATGGTTTTTGAGACAGCATTTTTGCAGCATCAAAGGATTGCATCAAATAATGAATCAGCTATTCTGTTTGGGGGTAAGGAAGATTTTTTTTTTTTAATCAAAGAGGGATAGCCATATCACAGGTACTTGAATTAGCAGGTTGTTTCAATACCCATAGGAAAATAACCCCATTTTACCTTTATAGAGATCAATACTCTCTATAACCTCATTTCTTGAAAATAGTAAAAATTAAAAATCTCTATCAACCTAAATGAGGGAAACAATAGCCCCTCCCCCAATCCTTTTGTCTGAGTCACTTTGCAAAGCAAATAAATAAAGCCCAAGCTCATTCTCTGTGTCTTTTCAGTCTCTGTGTACCTGGGGAGATACCACAGAGCTTTCAATCAATAGCCTCCCAAATTCCAGGAACGATTACTTTATTCTCAACGGTCTGTAAGAGGGGTGAAAGGGCTTTAAGGCTTCCAACTCACAAGTATGATGTGAATTCATAAAGCTTACATCTGTTGCAGTTGTGACTGAGCTTGCTGTTTGTTTATCAATCACCCATTTAAAGATGCAGAATAGAGGACAACATTATACACACAAAATAACACAAATGAATTAGCCAGTTTGCCTAAATTTTTCCCTGGAAAAAATGCACATTATTGAAATAACCTACACAGACTGATTGTTTTTAACCTTACGTCATTATAGTACTCTATGTAACCAATGAATATGAATTAAAACTGTCGCTGTAGTGCATTAAGAAACGCTTTCAAATTGTGTGTTATGTTAGTGTTTTGATGCATCTCTAGAGGAAGCATGTACCACATGAAAATATTCTCACTTCTCAGGGAAGAAAAGTGGCATATTCCCAATTTTGTCATTTGGCAGAAAAATGAAATATTTTTCTTCTCTTCTTGAATAGCAAGGAAAACATTTTTCTCAAAACAAAACAGGTAAAGGCCCTTGTAAATCTTGGCTCTGCTATTAGAAAAGAGCTTGCATGAATCAGACATCAGATATTTTAAGTGACTCTACAGTATTATAACATCCATATGAACTACACATTTTTACCCAGTTCTTTTAAAAACATTAATAAATATAATATACTTTTTTTTTGCGGGAGGAGCATTTTCCAGGAGTGGGCTTCATATAAAAGCATGTCATCTGCAATGTTCGATAATCTTGCCAATAGAGGAAGTGAGACAGTTTACTTTATATTGGAGTTTTGTTTGATCACAATTACTATTTATAAACGGCTATTGAAGGTTTTTATGTTACTATATAAAAACCATTTATTTCAGGAAAACACACAGAAATGTGTTTATTTAATGTACTCATACTCCAATAACTAACTCCTTTTGAACTTGTTGCGATATTTTCCCTAAGAGAGTAAACATTTTCCTCCCCACCCTTTCCTCTATGAAAGTGTTAATGTTTTAGCCTAACCACGTGCACATCCTACTGTCATATAATAGAACCCTGGGTGACTCAGTGACTTCCTTCCCTACCAAGAGCAATTCATGACATCACTGATGTCCCTACAGAAGCATTAAGAAAGTGTCTTAGAAAGATGGAGCTGCTAAATATTTAATCTTGACTAATAGCTGCACTAGGGTAAAACAATTAGTACATTTATTAGTCAGGATTCAATCTACATGTCTATTTTTAAAGAAAAATCTTTGTGAGAGTATAACTTATGTGTTCATTACAGAGGTCAAGGTATGGAAGTAGTGACTAAAGAAGATTTCTTCTGTGAAATGCAAGGCTATGAAATTCTAAAACACCTGTATAGATCAAATGCTTTTTCATTTTTAGAGCTAATAATGACCTTGATCAAACTGGTGCATTTTAATGAAAACAAATGGTTTACATCAATAACAAAAGCATGAATAGAATCATCATTCATGTACATTCTTATTATTCTTTTCTAATTTGGACACATTAATAATTTGACATTTAACATTGGTGTTTTATTGTCCTAATATCTTATGACTCAAGAATATTGTTATCCTTTAATAAACCAAATGAAAGGGTTATTTTCTTGTTCTCTAATCTTTAATATTAACATTATTTTTTGATAAATGTATCATTGTCATAAGCTATTAATAATAACGATGGGACTATATGGAGTGAGTTTTTTTAATATAAGAGATACAAATAATATCTCACTGTATCTATTTCACAAAAATAACATCATGAGGACTATCTACTGAAATGACAGCATCGTGCTATTAGGAAATTTATACCCTAGATATATAGGTATGGACCATGGCTATTATATATAGAAAGACAGCATATAATAACACACTGTTATTATAGTAACACACTGTTACTATTATAACACATAATCTCTCTGTTATGTGTATAACAACAGAGAGATTACTTAAACTATATAGGTTTCCATTTTTTTCTCATGGTTTTCACTGTCCTAGCTATTATAACTGTATAGGGACCTAAAGATGATGGGATGTACAGGTTTATTGATCTAAGAAAAAATTTGCCCAGGGTGTCTGTTATAGCCCCATGGAGATAAGGAGTTTCCCTTTGAAAATAGTTCCTTTAGTGAATAACACTGTACCTGGAATCAAAGGAATTTCCTACTGACTCTGACAAAGAGGATGATGCAAGCTGAATCAAAAAATAAGGAAAAAGTATGAAGGAAGAATGGCAAATATGAAGAAGGCTGCCGCAGTATCAGGAGCTCATGCTCCTGGGAGACAACGCTACCCTAAACAGCAGGTGACTCGTGCCCAAGACTCAAAGTAGTAGATGAAGGCTGAAGCTCACAGAGTCAGAGTCACACACGGTTGAAATTAAAATGGTGCTTTTCAAAATAGGGAGATGTATTCTGGATGATTTACCTTGTGAAAATAGACATTAAATTTGAAAAAATAATGTTAAGTTATCTAATCTATTTTTCTTTCTCAGTAAAATGAAGCTTTTTGGATGGAGCATTCTTATGAGCCTCTTGACCAATAAATGAAATTGCATTTTACTGAGACTCTCAGAAAAACATAAGGTTTACTCTTCACTGCATCATTTAAATTGCAGGAGCAAAAGTAAACGATTCATTTTCAAGTGTTTGGGACAGATAGCTGAAAGCGCTACTAAACATAAAAAGAATAATATATGTGAATTATATTCACTGTCAAGGGAGTGTTGTCTAGAAGTTTAATATGTTAAATATGAGTTTAATTTGAGCATTTCCATTTTTCCAATTTAGGTTGAGATAAGTGTTCTTATGACAACTTATGTTAATGAAGCTAAACCCCAAAGAGTTTATTCAGTGAACCGTGAAGCAGTGAATATCTCCGTGAGGGAGAGGACGTCATAAGTGATATTGATTACTATTGCTTTCTCTGGTGTTGGGAATTTTACCGGTTATTTGTCTAAGTGCATAATAATTTTTAGCATTCCTGAATTATTTATTATATGAATGTTGACTTCCACAAACACCTCTTATGAGATACCACACAGAATTTCGCAGCAATACTCTGAAATCACATTGGAAATTGATACTTATATGCTGATTTACATGGCTTCTAATACATTATCTCTTGTTGCCTCCAAACATTCCATTTATACAAGCAATAGAATACACTCAGAGGCCATAAAAGCAGTGACAGCTGTATAGTACAGAGCCCCCCTCCTTAAACATTGATTTTACAATCAAGGCTGTATGCCTTCAAAATCAACCACAGAGATTCTAGATCACAAATCACAGTTCTCTTGGTGCTTAGTACAAGTGAGCAATTTGATAATGAAAGTAAACTACATGAGTTTGCCAAGTGATAACATAATTTAACAATAGTTTATATAATACTGTTTATCTAATACATATTTAACATTATATCTAATACATATATAATATTATATAAAAGATATTCTATACATCAACTTAGGATTTTACAGTTGGAAAGAACCTTAAAGGTCACCTAATCTAACTCGGTGGTAATTCTTTTTATTATTATTATTTTTATTTATCTTTTTAACAATAAGAAAACAGTTGTCTTAAAGTAAAAGAGACTTTAATATCCTAAGAATGAATTTAGGGCATAAATATTTGATATTTTAAACAAGCAAATGATTTGCAGAGAGAAGCACTTAAATATATTGGTATTCGTTTCCTTAATTTTATTTTGCATCTATATTTGCTTTCTACCTCATCCAACAAGATTTCAATTTTTCATTGAGAAACAAATCTAATAACTCTATTTTGGACCCAAAAAGAGACCATAATTTCCATTAGGAAAAAATAAATTGGGTTAGAGACAGGGAAACAATTTTCAACAAGTTTTCTCCTTTTCTACTTTAGCTTCTAAAAAAATAGCTCCTTTGTTATATGCCTCTATGGAATAGGAATCTTCAGCTACTTACAGATTTAAGCATTAGGATAAAACCAATGCCCCCTCCCAAGAAAAAAGCCAGCAGCTGATTTTCCTGGAAGCTCAACAACGGAGATTTAGACTTCCTGTTTTATAAGAATGCGATGAATCCCTGGGTCTCAGAGAGCTTTCATTTCTGCCTTGGTTTCTCTAAGAGCCTCTCTTATTTACTGTTCCTGTCTGCACTTTGAACCTGTGCTTGGGGAGTTTGGCCTCCCTTCTTGTTTGGGCAGGACTAACAAAAGGAAGACCATTTTGAAGATCTTGACAATTTTTAGACATTTAGATGTGGATACTTGAGCTGTAAAACTGAATGTGCGTGCTTGCTTTTCACAGTGCAAATAAAAACTGCTTCTCCAAATTGTCATTAAGACACCAAGATTTTCTAGTGAACTGTATTCTTCTTAAAATATGGATAGTTTATCTTTTGAGAGTTGATGGCTGCTTTTATTTAGTAAAAATCATTTCCTTATTCCATTTCTTTCTGTCACATTATTCAAGGTAATAAATACTCCATGGCAGAAACTGTTCCTAAGGGAAGCCTGTTTAAACCCACTTGGGAAAATGCTGAACTTTATATATTCAGCTCTCTATCATCCAACATTGTACTGTCTTGGCTGATTCTCGTGAATTATGTGTTTCCTTATACCTAAAAAAAGGTGCTAGGCAAAAATCTATTTGAGAGCCTATCACATTTCACATATTGGGAAATTTGAACATTTTGCCAAACTTTGATATGTTTTTTAAATATCAGACTTAACAAAATATAGATGTTCCCAGGCAGAATGAAAAGATGAAAATGTACAATTTCACACTTTCTATATTCCCTTAGTTAGCAGCTTTTGTGGTCATTAAGTATTCTTTACTGACCTTTATGCTTTTACCCTGAGTGTAAATGGACCGTGAACTGAAAAATCCATGATTTCCATGAAATAAATTAACTGCACAAATAGGAGTAAAAAATTCATGGATCATTATAGAGGTTCTTGTCCTTCACATCTGATGTGAATTGGTACTTTTAATTAGAAAGTTGTGAATAACATATTTTAAAAGTTAAAAGAAACAGAAAACCTAATGCTTAATTGTGATAATCAGATCACCAACCAATTAAAAGAGTAAATGTGTGCATTTTTTACAGCAATATAAAGATTAAAACTGAAAACAAAGAAATGTCATTGAAAGGAACCCTCCATTCTCGTGAGCTAATTGCCTGGTATTGCCTTCAGCCTTGTTTTCACAAAGTTTTGAAAATCACAAGGGTGAAATTAAGCATGCAAGAGTGACCATTAACTACTCGGAGCAAAGCCCAGGATTGGTGATCTTCCAACGATTTGCAAATGTAGAGTGATCTTATTCACAGTTTACAATTCTGCAATGTGAGTGTGAAACTGTTGTTTGTGGCAGGGAAATATACTCTATATCAATCTAGGATATTATAGTTGGAAAGAAACTTAGAGGTCACCTTATCTAACTCAGTGATAATTCTCCAATTCTATACAACCATATAAAATAGGCAGAATATTGCACTCGCTAGCCTAACAGAATATATCACATTGTTCTTAGATTCATTACTTATTCAAAAATTATTTTAAAATAATTTTTCACTATACCAACAGGTACATGAAAAGATGCTCAAATTCACTAGTCATTAGGGAAATGCAAATTAGAACCATAATGAGTTATCACCTTATGCCTGTTAGAATGGCCATCCTCAAAAAGACAAGAGATAACCAAAAAAGACATCAAAAAGACAAGCGATAACCAATGCTGGCATAGATGTAGACTAAAGGGAGACTGTGCACTGTTGGCAGGAATTATAAATTGGTGCATCCGTTACAAAAACAGTATGGAGGTCCAGAAAAAATTAAAAATAGAACTATCACATGATCCAGCAATTCCACTTCTGGAAATATAACCAAAGGAAAAAAAAAACACTAACTGGAAAAGATATATGCACCCCCATGTTCATAGCAGCATTACTTATAATAACTAAGTGTCCTTCAGTGGATGAATGGATAAAGAAATTGTTTTATATATATATATACACACACACACACACACATATGTACACACACACACAATGGAATATTATTCAGCCATAAAAATGAGAAAATCCTACAATTTGTGACAACATTGATGGACCCTGAAGACATTATACTAAGTGAAATAAGTCAGCAGAAAAGGACAAATACTGTATGATTTCACTTACACGTGGAATCTAATATAAAAAAAAAACCTCATGGAAGAAGACATCTGATTTGTGGTTACCATAAAACAAAAAAGAGGGTTGTGGGGAGGGGGAATTGGAGGATGGTGGTGAAAGGTACAAACTTCCAAGTATAAAATAAGTAAGTACTATGGATGTAATGTACAACGTGACCACTGTAGTTAACACTGATGCATTATATAGAGCAAAGTGGTTAAGAGAATAGATCCTAAGAGTTCGCATCACAAGGGGAAATTTTTTTTCTTTTCTTCTTATTGTATCTAAATGAGATAATGGATGTTAACTAAACTTATTGTGGTAATCATTTCACAATATATGTAAATCAATCCATCATGCTGTACACCTTAAACTTACACAGTGATGTATGTCAATTATTCCTCAATAAAATTGGAAAAAAATTTAGTGGGAAAAAAAAAAGCAGTATCCACTGCTGAGTGGGTTCTCAATAAGGAATATCCCATGAGCCAACCTCAGTCCCAGTCACCCTGGTAGTTGCTCAGTGGACAATATACAAAATAATACTCAGCAGAAAAGATACTATGAATGGGATCCACAGCATGAACTACTCACTAAAGCTGATTTTTCTTCTACCACTGTTGAGTATGCAGCCTGCCAAAAGCAGAGGTCAATACCTGTCCCACCCCAAAATAACATTATTTCCTAGGAAGACCAGCCAACTACCTGATGGCAGCTTGCTGACTTTGGAACCTCATCTTCTGGGGAGTGGTGATATGTCCTTTTGGAAAAACACCTATTCCGGGTACAGATTGTCTTCACTGCCTTCCATTTTCCTGCCAGCATCATCACTCACAGACTCATAGAATGCTTTGTTTACCGTCATAGTGCACTACACAAATATTGCTTCTGCACAAGAAATGTGGCAAAGGGTTTAAGTCCATAACATTTATTTCGCTTACCAAATATCTCATTGCCCAGGACCCTGATAGAATAATGGAATAAAGTTCTGAAAATTGTTACAGTGCCAGGTAAGAGAAAACACTGCAAAGTTGGAGTGCTGTCTGATTGGATACAATATATACTTGGATTCATCAAGAAATGTGTGGTGCTGTTCCTTCCATAGGCAGAGCACAAAGGTCTCGGAACCAACGGTTGGAAGTAGCTCTTTTCACAACTGGACCTATTAACCCACTTGAAGTGTTCTAGATACTCATCCCTGTAACCTTGAGCTGTTAGTCCTCAAGGGAAGAAAGCTTTCACCAAGGATCACAACAGTGTTTCCACTGAATTGGAAATTGAGACTGCCATTTTGGACTTCCCTTGTAGAACCAGCTGGATAAAAAGAATGAACTATTATGTTGTAAGACTAAAGTAATCCTGTGAATAATTCTATTACCAAGGAGAAATAAGACTGCTACTACACAATGGGACAAGAAGGATTATGTCTCAAACCCAAGGTATTTATTAGAGCACCTCTACTACTTCCAATCCACTAGGAAAACTTAACGGAAGACTATAGAAACTCAGGACTACTAAAGACTTTGAACTGCAAGATCCCACTTCCAGGTTAAGAGCACTGTCTTTCCCATCAAAATTGCTTTCTGAATACATTACAAATTGGGAGTCCCTAAAGAAGAATGAGTAGTGGGAAGAAGGAAGAAGCCATGAAATGTCTTCCAGACCTCTCTGCTTCTGGTGTTTCTTAGAGGTCACCTTGTGACCTCTAAGTTGTTGTGTCTCCTTCAAGAAGTCCAGCTCCCACTAAGCAGTATTTGCTGTAGATGCAGTTTCTGCTCTTGAATTCTAGTGATAAACTTTGTTCCTTTACCCAAAAGATTATGGTGATTTCCTACTATGAATTGCTAACCTCCAAATTGACACACTATTTACTGTTAGGCTTTTAAGGTCTCTTTAACATTTTAGGACCAGTTCCCCATATTAAATTTCACCTATTCAATTATCTGACATGCTCTTTTCCTTTCTGAAATTTGACTGATAAAGAATTAGATGGGCATTTAGGTTGCTTCATGGCCTGGCTATTGTAAATAGTGCTGCAGTGAACATCGGGGTGCATGCGTCCTTTCGAATTATAGTTTTCTCCGGATATATACCCAGGAGTGGGATTGCTGGGTCATATGGTAGCCCTGTTTTTAGTTTTTTAAGGAACCTCCATACCGTTCTCCATAGTGGCTGTACCAATTTACATTCCCACCAACAGTGTAGGAGGGTTTCTTTTTCTCCACACTCTCTCTAGCATTTATTGTTTCTAGATTTTTTGATGATGGCCATTCTGACCAGTGTGAGGTGATACCTCATTTTGGTTTTGATTTGCGTTTCTCTAATAATTAATGTTGAGCATCTTTTCATGTGCTTTTTAGCCATCTGTATGTCTTCTTTGGAGAAATGTCTATTTACATCTTCCTCCATTTTTTATTTTATTTTATTTTTAATTAATTTATTTATTTTTGGCTGTGTTGGGTCTTCGTTTCTGTGCGAGGGCTTTCTCTAGTCGCGGCAAGCGGGGGCCACTCTTCATCGCGATGCACGGGCCTCTCACTATCGCGGCCTCTCTTTTTGCGGAGCACAGGCTCCAGACGCGCAGGCTCAGTAGTTATGGCTCACGGGCCTAGTTGCTCCGCGGCATGTGGGATCTTCCCAGACCAGGGCTCGAACCCGTGTCCCCTGCATTGGCAGGCAGATTCTCAACCACTGTGCCACCAGGGAAGCCCTCTTCCTCCATGTTTTGATTGGGTTTTTTTTTTTTTTTTGATATTGAGCAGCATGGGCTGTTTGTATATTTTGGAGATTAACCCCTTGTCAGTTGCTTCTTTTGCAAATATCTTCTCCCATCCTGAGGGTTGTCTTTTCATTTTGTTTATGGTTTCCTTTGCTGCGCAAAAGCTTTTTAGTTAGGTCCCATTTTTTCATTTGTGTTTTTTTCACTACTCTAGGTGGTGGATCAAAAAAGATCTTGCTGCAATTTATGTCAGAGTATTCTGCCTATGTTTTCCTCTAAGAGTTTTATAGTATCCAGCCTTACATTTAGGTCTTTAAACCATTTGGAGTTTATTTTTGTGTATGGTGTTAGGGAGTGTTTTCATTCTTTTATTTTTATTTTTTTCAGTGATAATACATGGTTTTATAGTAGCAGTAGTATATACAATTTATAAATGAATGTACATATATTGGAGTGCAAGGTAAAATTACAATATTTTACTGATAGCATTCTGGGATCAGAACAGATTCAACTGTGTTAATTTTCTTTTTCTAAGTAACAGCTTACCACAAACTTAACAACTTAAAACACACACATTTATCATCACACAGTTTCCATGGGTCATGAGTGCTGGCATGATTTAGCTGTTTCCTCATCTGGAGCCTCAACTAGAGAAGTATTCTGCTTCCAAACTCATTCAAGGCTTTTGGAGAATGTATGCCCTTGCAGTATTATGACTGAAGGAGGCTCTCAGGTCCCAGAAGCCTTCCTGCCATGTAGCCCTCTCCACAGACAGTTCACAGTATGGCTGTTTGCTTCTTCACAGCCAAAAGGAGAATCTCTCCGGCTCTAGTCAAAGGTGTTGCCTGCGGTGCCAACTCTCTGGTTCCATGGAGTCTGAGCCTGCAACTTGGTGCATGCTAGGCCGGCAGCAGGCGGGGCCTAGGCTCCCATATGGCTGTGCCCATAGGCTTTTGGTTTCTGGCTCTGGGCTTCCCTGCATATCCCTGCGGCTGCTGGCTACAGAGACCAAATGGGCAAGTTTGGAGACAGCGGTATTTGAGGAAGCTCAAGTTTGCCGTCTTGGAATTTTCCCTGGATCCAAAAAGTTGGCTGTAGCCACAGATAAGAACGAAGTTGCAGCATTAGATTCTCAGACTGGGTATGTAATGTGGTGCCATGTTGATACGGGCACGGCAATAAGGGCTGTGGACGCCACGCTGCTCCAAGAACTGGATGCAATCACTGGATCGGATGGAGGCCAAATCCCGTGTTGTTGGGAGACTAAAATTGGGGGCCCAAAGTGGGAGATTATCTTGGACAGTGGCAGTTTCCAGGCAGTTGGGTTGGTGGGTCTGCAGGAGTCAGTGAGGTACCTTGCAGTTCTGAAGACCACTCTTGCCCACCATCACCTCTCTGGTGAGCAAAGTCAGAAGCAAAAGTCCTGGAGCGACAGTATTTGGCAGACAGCAGGCAGGACACAGGAACAAGCTTGGCTTTCATTTCATTCTTTTACATGTAGCTGTCCAGTTAACGGATAAAGAAGATGTGGTACATATATACAATGGAATATAACTCAGCCATAAAAAGGAATGAAATAATGCCATTTGAAGCGAAATGGGTGGACCTAGAGATTGTCATACAGTAAGTGAAGTCAGAAAGAGAAAGACAAATATCGTATAATATTGCTTATACGTGGAATCTAGAAAAATGGTACAAATGAACTTATTTGCAAAGCAGAAATAGAGTCACAGATGTAGAAAACAAATTTATGGTTACCCGGGGGAGAAGGGGGAGTGACATGAATTGGGAGATTGTGATTGACATATATATACTACCTTATATAAAATGGATAACTAATGAGAACCTACTGTATAGCACCAGGAAATCTACTCAGTGTTCTGTGGTGACCTAAATGGGAAGGGAACATAAAAAAGACTGGATATATGTATATGTATAACTGACTCACTTTGCTGTACAGCAGAAACTAACACAACATTGTAAAGCAACTATAGTCCAATAAAAAGTAAGAAAAAAAAAAAAGAATTATAGGTAGGAGCACTCTCATGTTTCTTAAGCTGAAAACTCATTCTTCAACTTTATCCAGTGCCTTACAGTTGGTACTGGCTTTCTCTTAATATAATCGGTACTCTGTTTCACATTTTTAAAATGGTCTTTTTATCAACTATACGCCAATAAAAATTAATTAAAAATAAACAAATAAAATGGTCTTTCTGTATTTGCTGGCTTGATAGGGCATGCTGAAGCGGCAGCAAAATGAGTGGTAAGAATCAGAAACCAAAACCTAACTTCAAGCCCAGTCTTTAAAAATGAAGGTTATAAAGACTCTGCTGTTACATAGAAAAGTGCTTAAGATATAGTGCTCAGTAGAATAAAAAAAGAACCAACAAGTTAAACATATAGTGTAATTCCAACTTAAGAACTGGAATTACTTGAATAATACTCTAAGTGTAGTATACACTTAAATGGAAACACACAAAAATGCCATAGTAATGAACTTATAGATATTATTTGGTACTTTGATTTCTTTTCAAATTTTTTCTAGTTATCATATTACATTATGAAATATTCATATCAAAATATACAATGATAGAGGCATTCAGCTTTTCAGTATTTTCAAACACATAACATACCTGCATTTATTTTTATAAGTATTTTTGTTCTATTATTTTAGTTTTCTTAAAAAGATCATAAGTTACAGGCATGTTTAAGTCACATTGGTTAAAATATTTTATTTATAATATTTTATGTTCATATCATTTGAATAAATTCTACTCAGTGTTTAAAATATCAGTAAACTTATGTTACTGATAGCATAATTATTGTACTGGTAACTAATTATACCTATTGTCTTCTGAAATCTTCTTGAACCTGCAGAATTTTAGCTATAGACAATATATTTTACAAAAAAACTTCTAAATTTCACAGCTATGTTTTGGCAAAAGAGCCAAACTTGTAGATAAGAATTTAGAATAGGTTCTATAAAGAATACACCTTCTATTAGACAAGATTGAAAACAAATCTGTAGCTTTGAGAATGATCTCTTTCCTTCAACTACTATTTGTAGTATTTTAGAATTTCATAATATAAAAATACAGAATATAATTCCCTTTTTTTCAAATAAATTCAATATAAATTTAATAATACAGTTTGAGCAATGTATTGTTAATTAGAGCTATTATGATATTTTAAGGATGTTATCTGAATGTATTTTCACTGTATAATAAGCACAGTGGTTTACTTTGTGGTAGCATTCTTCCAAATACTTAGAGCAAAGAAAAAGAGCAGATTTTTTTTAAAAAGGTTAAATGCCTACCAAGAAACTAATATTATAATATATTCTTGTGCCACTAAATAAAGTGCCCATCCAAGTGCACCTCCTTCTAGAGATGGCATTCAGCCAAACTGATATTCAAAACCTAGCTTAATGTTCAGAATAAATATTAATGTAGCTATGAAATGATAAATGATAGAAACAGAATATGACCACATGTTGCTCATTGGCATTTGGTAAGCTACAGAATAAACAACCTAAGAGTCATTACTTACAGTTCTTTTCCCCATCTTACATATACACACACAAACACACACACAATACATACCTCACACATAATCAAAGCCAAAAGAATTTCATTATATTAACTTACAAAACTCACCATTTTAAAGTTGAAGTTAAGTTATACATCTCCTGAGAACTGCTTTTTCTGAAACTGTTTTAGTTGACTTGAGCAGTTTAAAAGTTTGACTTTTTGAACACTTTTTCAACCCAGAAGATTTTATATAAATCATATCCAGATTGGAAGCATTATATTAAATGCAAATTTTTGGTAAAGTGAATTATTGAAGAAATATAATGCTAAGATAAAGACAATGAATATCGTAGCTAGGTGCAAAGTAATTGAAGTTGCCGATACCTTGTCATTTGTATAGATATTGTTTCTTTTCTTTTGGTTCTGTGTACTTCCCTTTTACTTTGCATTTATTTTTTGGATTTTTTTGGCTATTAAAAATAATCAGTATCTTAAGCCTTGCATTATAGTCTGAGCTGACTGCCTGGAGATTATACTGGTATACTTTTGCTGTGTTTGTGGCTAGTTGACTATTTTCAAACATAATTCTCAGAAGAAACAAAATATATTTCAAATTGAAAATATGTGCTCAGGGCCACATATAAGTAAAATAATATTCTGCTATCTATCGCTGAGTAACAATCCACTCCAAAACTTAATGGTGTAAAACAGCAACTGTTGGTCAGAAATTTAGGTAAGGCACTGTGGAAACAGCTTGTCTCTGTTCCATGATATCTAGGACCCAAGCAGAAAGAGCAGCCCTATTTGGATCATGTTGATCTCATGATAAAGGAAAACAGTAAGGAAGGTGGTATCAACACTCTGGGAAAGGTATGCTGTGGTTCATAAACCTGCTCAGTTTTGCTCACATGTCATTGTATAATACAAGTCACCTGGATAAAGCCACCTTTAATGCAGAGGGGACGAATGCATCCCCAGCAGAAGCACTGTTAGTCACATGGTAATGGGCAAGAATGCGCAATTATTTGATCTTATTAACATCTGTATCTTAGACTCTACCTCATATTAACATCTGTATGTTTTAATCTCTCCAGATAATTCTTAAGATCACAGAGCTTTAGAGGCTACTACTGTTCTAGGCTCAACCTCTCAACAAACTAAAAAAAATCACAGATATTTTACAAAGCATTTCTTTGAGCCAACTCCATTTGCTATCTAAATGATACCCATAGATTCATGAGTAAGCCTTTGCCAACGAAAACAATAACATACAAATTATAAATCTTTCAGAATGGAAAATGATGACTGATATTGATTTCCACACTCACCTCTCAGATCAAACTGGCAATTACCAAACAGCTGTCTCAGAACACTACAGGTTTTCAGAGGGAGAATTTCTCTCTGTGTGTGTGTGTGTGTGTGTGTGTGTGTGTGTGTGTGGTGTAAGCAAATATTTATCTGTGGCTACTTACTTTAATTGCAGCTGCTTATTCGCAACAAATGGTTGTTCAACTGAAAGGCGGAGGAAGGGCTGTAGGAATGAAGAGTGTCCGACTCTCTGAGAATGTGAGTAAAAATGGAAGTGCAAAGTATTCTTCACATTGAATAATGACAATCTAATGAAAGATGCTAATGATGAGGTTGTCCACAGTATTGTTTGGTTATCGTTAACAAATCACATTATCTTCCCCTTTCTCTGTAGCAATCAGTCTCCTGAAGCAAACTACATGGTAAATTCTTTTGACAGAAAACAATTCCTTTTCTTCATTTCCTCCTTAACTCTATAATGAAATCCTAATGAATACTAAAGGTTTCTGTGAGTAGTACAATAATCATCTATTGTATTACTGATTGAAAGGAACTTGCTGCATATTCAGAGAGATATAAAGGATCTGATTTTCAGACAAATATTTCTGATAGGCAGATTCAGGACAAATCTAAATTGTGTTTAATTATGCTACTGCGCAGTGTTCTTATAACGGTTTTTCACATGTCAAGTTGATATCCTTGAAATCTTTAAGCACTATTCTAACGTGTAGAGTCTATTTCCTGATTAGCTACATACATTTTAATATTATTTCTACATCTTAGCACTCTGGGAATAATGACATAATGGTAGTCTAGGAAGTCAAAATATTGTCCTAAATAAAATCTTTAGGGATAACGTTTTGGAACATGTATGCTTATAGGGAGGGGTGCTCTTCTAGCATTAATTTGATGGCCTTTCTAAGAATGAAAATATTTTTGTTTTCATGCACGCAATTGCCTACAGGTTTAAACTCAGTTTTGTAAAGGAAACACATACATATTTTGAAAAACGTGCTGTTTCAAGTACGTTTGTTATGGCATTCCCAACCTAATGAATGGCTTGCTGTAGCCAAGAGCTTGAGGCCCCTAACCTGAACACGTGTACATATATTCATCATGTGTGCTCACTGTACCTTTACAATGTTAACAGAGAAAAACATGAACGCATTCAAAAAGTTTGACCTAGAAGAGAAAATGAAAGTGATTTTTAAAATTTAGATTTCAAAATAAACTCAGTTGAAAAATTATTGCTACATGGCACACAGCTAATAGTTTACTGGAAATTTTTGACCTAATTGCATTCTATGTCTTTGCAGTCAGTAGCCTCAAAATATAATTTTCTTGAATTTTCACCTTTTGGTGCTCTTTTCATTTTTTTATTAGTTCCTTTTTTAATGCATTTGATATGTCTGACTAAATATATCTTTTTTTTTTATTTGATTTGATTTTTTTAAACATCTTTATTGGAGTATAATTGCTTTACAATGGTGTGTTAGTTTCTGCTTTATAACAAAGTGAATCAGCTATACATATACACATATCCCCATATCTCTTCCCTCTTGTGTCTCCCTCCCACCCTCCCTATCCCACCCCTCCAGATGGTCACAAAGCACCGAGCTGATCTCCCTGGGCTATGCAGCTGCTTCCCACTAGCTATCTATTTTACGTTTGGTAGTGTATATATGTCCATGCCACTCTCTCACTTCATCCCAGCTTACCCTTCCCCCTCCCCATGTCCTCAAGTCTGTTCTCTACATCTGCCTCTTTATTCCTGTCCTGCCCCTATGTTCTTCATAACCATTTTTTAAAATTTAGATTCCATATATATGTGTTACCGTACGGTATTTGTTTTTCTCTTTCTGACTCACTTCACTCTGTATGACAGACTCTAGGTCCATCCACCTGACTACAGATAACTCAATTTCGTTTCTTTTTATGGCTTAGCCTGTCATGGAAAACTACCCTTTTTTCCCCAAACAATCACAAAATTTAACAAGGCTTGGTGGAAAAGAAAATGGGACAAGTGACCCAACGAAAGATCTTTCATTTGAGCTACTTGCTATTTTGCTATTTCACACTTGTCAGTTTCTTTAAATTGCAAAATGAATGACACTGTATATGAGATCAGCTATCAATATAGTTTATCAATACCTTTTTAGCTTGATTTTGTGATTAATCTACCATCTTGAAACCACAGGTCATTCACTTAAAGTTTTAAGTGATGTATCTTCTGCGATTACTCTGATTTGATTCCACAATTTTCAAATCCTGAGGTCAAGTGATAGAATCAATATAGGAAAAAATATATATAACTTTCTTTCCAAAACTATTTCTTCTAAGTTGTCTTGTCAGATTTGTGTACTTGTGTAGGACATAAACATAATATACAGCAACAAATACTGTAAGGTACACTATGATTGAGGAAATAATGATGCCTTATATAATTATGAAGAATGAATTCAAGGGAATTCGCTTGCAGTCCAGTGGTTAGGACTCCACGCTTTCACTGTGGAGGGCCCGGTTTCAGTCCGTGGTGGGGAAACTAAGATCCTGCAAGCCACGGTGTGGAAAAAAAAAAAAAAAATGAATGAAGTAAAAATGAGCCACCTAAAATTGGTCTTGGATTTTGGGATTTTGAAGGGATAAATTAAAACTCACTATATAAATACATGAATTATCAGATACTCATAAAAGAAGAGGTTAATCATCTTTAAAGGGGTGTCTGAGAACTACAGAAGCACTGAAGTATAATCAAGGTGATGAGGGTATAATCTCCTATGGTCAGTACTAGAATATGATTGTAATTAAGAGAGGTGGAACCCAATCAACTCTATTATAAGCTATCAAAAGAAGGGAAGTATCTAGAGTAAAATACATGAAAAGATAATTTAAAGAAGTGAAAATACAAATGACTAATGAATAAAGTTTCAAGTTCAGCTAGTAACTTAATTAAAATAATAATGAGATGTCATTTTTACCTATCAAATTGTCAAAGATTATGAATAGAGTAATACCAAATGTTTGCAAATGTTCAACAAGAAAATTTATCTCATACATTTCTGGTGGCATGTAAAGTTTTGCCTATTCTGGAATGCAGTTAGTAGAAGTGTATGTATAACTTTTAAATGTATTTATAATATTTTGATTAAATAGGACACTATGATGAGAGTGTCCTAAAGGTGATAATAATAATAAAATGTATAAATAATCAAAATATCAAAAATAGGAAACCGATGAAATATATTTTCTAATATGATGGATAATTAGTCTTTAATTATGTTTTTGGAGAACTTAAGGACATGTTAAGTAAGAAAAACAATGTATAAAAATGTGCATGTGTATTCAATTATGTTTTTCATTACCTACATCTATATGCATGGAAAAATGCTGGTAGGAAATATTAAAATGTTAAGGGTTATATTTATATTCTGAAATTGCAGTTAATGCTTATTATTAACGTATATATAATGGTTAGGCAATAATGATTTACATTTACTTAGTATTCTTTACAAATAATTTTCCAAACTTTATGTAGATCTCTGGGACTTGTTTTTTAAAAAAAATAACAATGGTAATATGATTTAATCATATTGTTGTGTGTAATTATAGTTCATCTCTTTTTACTGCTCATACCAGTTGGTTTTTGCTGTATAACAACCATCCCAAAACGTATTGGCTTCAAAGAGCAATCACATACTAGCTCACTGTTCTTTGGGTCAACAACTTAGGTTGAGCTCCAACAGGCAGTACCTATGCTGGTTGCACAGTGCACACACACACACACACACACACACACACACACACAAGCAGCTGCAATCAGCTCATAGTTTTATTTGGAGTGTGGTTGTTCTAGTGGCATTCTTTACTTGTTTGATGATAGTGCTGGCAGTTAGTAGGTGATGGCTGTCAGCTCGGGGTGATAGAGTAAACTGGAACACGTGTCTCCAGTAGATTAGCCTGGGCTTAAACACACAGTGGCACTTTCAAGTTTTCTGTGAAAAGCACTTTTTAAGTTTCTGCTTGCATCACATTTGCTATCATCTTATTGGCCAAAGCGCATGCTCCAGAGTCAGCATGCAAAGGTACTAAACAAGGACATGAGTCTAAGGAGGAATAAACAAAATTAGGGACCATTACTGCTAAAAAGTACCAGACCCTTCAATTTTGTTCCATATATACCACAATTTACTTATCCATTATCCTGTTTACAGATATTTAGATGGTTTCTGAGATTTGTTGTTATGAATACGGTTATTAGGAATGCTTCTGTATATGTGTACTGTTCTTGGTGCAAAAAATCCTTAAATATATAACTAAGAGGGGAATTGCTGGGAAAGTATGTGAATAGTCAGTTGTATAGGATAATGCCATCTTTTCCCCAAATTATACTCTCACTGGCAATGGGCAGGACAGAAAATTGAAACACATCATCACCAAAACTCACTGCAGTTGAAAAAAAAATAAGACTATTTTGTCTTCAATATTGAAAAATAACAATTAAATTACAATATAACAAGTATAATTTTAGTTATATAGGGAATAGGCTATGTGAAACTTAGAGAATATGAACGTTAGAGTATATAATTGCTTGATCAGCTATTATTTATTCATTCACAAACATCTGTTAAGTACTTAACAGGACACTGTGTTAAGGGATAAAGACATATTTTTTTAAAAAGGAATGATCCTTGCCTTCAAGGATGTAATGATTAATTTTATGTGTCAATTTGACTGGCCATGGGACACCCAGATTAAATATTATTTCTGGATGTGTCTGTGAGGGTGTTTCCAGATGAGATCAGCAACTGAGTCCGTGTGATCTCAGTAAAGTAGATTTCCCTCCCCAGTGTGGGGTGGGCATCATCCAATCCATTGAGGGCCTGAATAGAACAAAAACCAGAAAAAGGAAGAATTCACCCTTTTTTCGCTTCCTGCCTGCCTAGCTGAGTTGGAACCTCTCATCCTAACATTTCCAGCCCTCAGAATGGGATTTTTTTAGACGCATTCTGACAACTATTTTATTCATGCTGCTTCCACGAGGGGAAATTACACCACCTTTCCTGGGTCTCCAGCTTGCAGACAGCAGATAGTGGGACTTCTTAGCTTCCACAGTCACATGAGCCAAATCCTCATAATAAATCTCCATACTACAAGTTCTGTTTGGAGAAACCTGACTAATGCAAAGGGCTTGTGGATATAAGCATGTAGAAAAACTAAGCATTAACAGCAATAGCTGACACTTACATAGAGCCTTCTATATACTAGATGTATATTATATATACATATACACAGAACTATATATACACACACAGACATCCCCACACTCAGGTATTGTACCTGAATATCAAAGATCTCATATATATAGTAAGGAGACTCATGAAAAGAGAAATTCTTATAAATTAATATTTAAGATTTGAATGATACATTTTTTAAAGCAACATAAGTCTGATAAGAGATAAGAAAAAAATCCTGCCCTTAGAAGATAGAATTAAGATATAAATGGGGAAAAAAAAAAGAACTGGAGAAATGATGGAGAATAATTACAAGGAAAGTTCAAAGAAAGACTGGTTTAAACATTCCTTGTAAATTATCTCTATTTTGATTAGCTGGTGATTCTTGTTCTGACACATGGATTACAGAGCTGGAAGAAAGGTGAGGGAAAAAAAGAAATACCAGACACTTAAATTATAACCCAGTAGAAAGGTCAAAGAAATGCTAGTTAACACTTTATTTCTTAGGGTAGATGAAATATAAAAAGAACTAAAAGCTCAAAAACAGAAAGAAGAGCCTTTGCCATGTAAGGGCCAAAGTCAAATGGGTGCCCAGAGGAATAATAAAAATGCCCTTCTTTTAGCAAGCAAAAAAATTCAAAAATAAAGCTTAACAATACAAATAGAAAACAGCCATCAGTGTGGCTAGGTGTTCATTTTGTGGTCCTGCTTGATCAGTTATTGTGTTTCCCAGTCAGTTATGGTGTTAAATATCACCCAACAGATGAGATTTCAGTGGAACAATTCCAGCTAACTTGAAATTAGTCATGATAATGAGGAGAAAGAAGCTTCTGGACAGCTCCCAAGCTTCATTCATCTGTAAGTTCTGAATTTTTGAATCAAAATTTGTAAGGACTAAAAGCGTTTTTAAAAAGGTTAAATATAGTTTTCACCATTTTTAAAATTACCTATTGCTTTTATAATATAGATACAGAGGAATAAAAAAAGCTAAATCACAGGAGTTGGGAAGAGAAAAGAAAGGGAAACATCTGAATATCTGTGCAATAGCCAAATATCTGACTTTTTCGATTTAATGCTTGTACCAGTCAATGTAAGCCAACTTTACCAATATAACAAACTCTGCCACAGTCTCAGTGGCTTAAAACTATAAAAGTTTATCCTCATGTTACCTGCCTGCAAGGGCTTGCTGAGGTTTCTGCTCTGTGTAATCCTCATGATGAAACACCTACTAGAACATTGCCAGTAATCAAGGCAGAGAGAAATAGAAGGTCGAAAATCACGCAGGTAACATATAACAATTATGCCTACATTTTATTGGCCAAAGTAGACATATGGCACACCTAACTTCACAAGAACAGAGGCATGCAATCCAACCATGTACATAAGAAAAAAAATAGAAATATTTGCTGGATAGAAATAGCAAACACCACAAGGCTCATAAAAGCCCATTTCAGTAATGAAATTAAGCCCCAGGGAGGTCAAACAACCACTCAATGACACTTGTTAGTGGAATAGCCAGTTTTGAAATCCAGACATTTCTGACTTCAGGATGTGAATTGGGAAATGGGTAGGATGAATGCTTGATTAATTCAATGTTACAAAGTCCTTGGTACTGGAAGTTGCCTTACCTGTGGAACAGCAGCATCACCTAAGAATTTAATAGAAATGTACGATCTCAGCACCACCCAAGATACTGAACCAGAATTTGCCTTGTAATAAGGTCTCTTGGCAATTCATCTGTACTTAAAGTTTGAGAAGCCCTGTCTTAAACTTCTTCGGCTTTGAGCACACATGAACTCTCATCGGAAGTAACCCATGGCTGTCCCCTGCTCCAAGCCTACACCTATCCATTTAGAAAGCCTTCCCCCAAATTTCCCATCACCACCACTACCCAGTCATTTCTGGGACCCTATGTAGGACTGTGATAAGGATACCCATCTTCCCTAGACTTTAATACACCTCTGTTTACTCTCCCCGCTGTCTTTCTCCAGGCACAGTGACCTCTCTTTCCTGTGTCTGCTAGCCTGCAGAATAACAACTATGTCCTATTATCTGTGCCACAGCTGAGGAAATGGGTGAAGAATGGACCTCTCTGGAAATGGCATTACAACTGACTATCTGGGCCTCTAAGCAGCACTGCTTATGCCCAGAATCAAACACATTCATATACGTACACAGCTTCTACAGCCGTTCCTTTGAGCAGCACTTTTTAAATGGCTCAAGATCAGTCTATTGACCAAATGTAGGCAATGGTGAAGGGATGAGAGAGAACTTTTTCTCATCTCTATTGTGCTCATAGTTCTCTTTTATCTTCCTAAGAATATCAACCCCCAAAGAACTGTGCACCATACACCCAATTCAACAACAAAAAAATGAAACTCTCTCATGCATACTAGTAATTCATGTAAATAACACTTGGGGTAAGGGGTACTTCAGATCAGCAGAAATTATCTCTTACAATTAACATATTATATCTAGGATACTAAATAGAAAATAATCATTTTGAATAAACCTAAAGGCCCTCTTATTTTGACAAGTGGTATTGCTTCATACTAATTCTATTCAAATAATTATCATAGAGAATATTATCCTCGAGTGTCTTGGAATCTTTCTGCTATTAAAAACAAGACAACAGACCCCAAATGGAGTTGCTTATGCTAAACCTCACACCACCACCAAGACTTCACTTAATTACAGTTTCTGCTTTTCCAGAAATGGAATCTTAAACCAGTCAATCAGGAATTGTCTGATCAGCACTAGTGAAGTAGTCTGCCTGTCAGACCCCTGTCATCTCCTAAAAGAAAGTAACTTTGTCATAATCAATGCACTTCTTTGCCTAGTATAACTTCCTTGTTCTTGCTCCCTTCTGTATATAAAAGCTTTTCATTTTATACAGGTCCTCAGAGCTCCTTTCTATCTTCTAGTTTCAATACTATCTGATTGGAATTCATTTTTGCCCAAATAAACTCTTAAAATTTTTAATATGACTCATAAAGTTTATCTCTTAACATTGTTATACATAATAATAAATTGAAACTTTAAAGAAAACCTATAACTAATAAAGAAATAATGAAACAGAATGAAAAAGGAAAGCCTAATAATAAGTATACATCAGTAGGACAGGGTGTGCTACGTGAAATATAAGCAGACATGGGTTTTCCTGCATAGGACTACCCTTATTCATTATAATTAGCAATAGTTATGCCTTGGATAAACCTCATTGGCTACAATACTGCCACTGTGCAAAGCTTCCCCTTATTCATTTTAGAACCAAATCCCTCCTGCTCCAAATTGTCATTGGGATGCCCATCTAAATATAACATTTCCCAAACCATATGACCAAGTGTTAGCCAATGGGATGTGAGCAACTTTCAGGTCACATTCTTAAAAGGAAGCTACTTGCCTTTCACTTGTTCTTTTCACCTATGAAGTATCAACAACTGGAACAGTCACCTTGGATCCACGGATGGAATCTATGCTGATGATGGAAAAGCACCTCTTCCAAATCCCACTATGTTACAATCTTAGAATTTTACGCAGCAGAGACATAAATCTTCTGTCATGTTTAAGTCACTGCTAATTGGTCTTTGGATCAATACTTAACTAATATAGGACTTAATATAAACAATTGTGGGGTTTTTTTCCAACAAAATCTAACCTCTGATAGAATACCTATATAACTGAGGATCTTGCTTTGCCTGATAAGTGAGAACTAAAAATAACAGAATTATTACAAAAAAACAGAAGGAAAAGACAGCTGTATTTAACTTTAGAAAAGTAAATATTCTTTACTTTTTGAAAAATGAATTTGGAAGAGTTTTAAATTTTCATAGGTATAATATCAGATTTATTTGCAAAATATTTTGGATGAAGTAAGCAAGGATCTTCTAAGTCTACACATTTTATTTATGTTTTTATTCAACTAAATGCACTATATGAATTGTCCTGTTTCTGTGAATGAGCTCATCATTTTCTCTGGCTCCAAACCATCTTGCCAGCCTTCCTTCTTCCCTCTCCTGCCATCCTATTAGTCTCTTCTTCCTTTGTTGTAGAGCCTCCCATACGAATTCTTTCTCTTTTATGTCACTGCTGTATGAAAATCATTACCCACTTCTTCCAGGGTTCTTAAAACTCTCTAAGTGGCCATTACTCCAGCTGCCTCTAACCCCTTGTCTTTTTATTCTACCAGTTCAAAACTTATGGAGAAAAAATTTTTTTTATATCTTCATTGTGCAAATCATTCACTTTATCAAATACTTGCAAAAGTTAACATATAAATTTCAGTCTTCTTAGACATTTTGTTATTTAAGCTCCATCCATCGTTATTTCCTGAATACAAAACACGTAGTCACACCTCCATTTGCTCAGTCCATACTCTGCCTGAAAAGTATTTTTGATTCAAAACCTCCCAAGGCCCATTCTTCCTTCAAAGCCTACATCATGGCCTGCCCTTTTCATAAGATCTTCAACTGTCCTAAGGGCTCAGCCTCTCTTCTGAATTCATAGTGTTCTTATATGTTCCAAGCATCTAGACCCTCTACTATATCTCATCCTTCAAGAGACAGTAGAAGGGGCTTTCCTGGTGGCGCAGTGGTTGAGAATCTGCCTGCTAATGCAGGGGACACGGGTTCGAGCCCTGGTCTGGGAAGATCCCACATGCCACGGAGCAGCTGGGCCCGTGAGCCACAACTACTGAGCCTGCGCGTCTGGAGCCTGTGCCCCGCAACGGGAGGGGCCGCGATAGTGAAAGGCCCACGCACCGCGATGAAGAGTGGCCCCCACTTGCCGCAACTAGAGAAAGCCCTCGCACAGAAACGAAGACCCAGCACAGCCAAAAATAAATAAATAACTAAAAATAAAAGTAGCTATAAAAAAAAAAAAAGAGACAGTAGAAGACACCAATCAGTTGAAATATATATCTAACCTACTGTGCAGGTGGCACTATGCTTGGTGGTAGGAATTCAAAGAAAAGATATGATAGCTGCTGCCTTTGAGAGGCTTACAGACAATTTGGAAAGATATTTAAAAAGCAAATCACAATACAAGATTATACAGAGTTCTTAGGATTCAGAAGTTGGACACATTTAAGGTTGCGGCTCTTACTCCAGCCCCTGGGATTTTATCACCTTATTTGTCATTCTTCTCCCCAAAATTAATTTGTTTTAAAACTACCCTAAGAACTTATATTTAAACCTCTTTGAATTAATAAACCTTAAAAGACTAATAACATTTATAAACTTTATGTTGAATAAACATATCTCTCCCACTTTTCATTCAAATGGTACCTGTTTGGGAAAAGAAGATTTTTTTCATGTGTCTGAATGAAAAGTGTGATGATTCCATGCTTTCCTTTTTATCCTTAGGTAGTAAAAAAATCCCATAATCACTTTAAATAACTAAATGTCTTTTGTATTAATAAAAATATCCAATTCCAAATAGGAATCAACATTCTAAACCTGAATCAAATTGAGTCTTCTCCCTCACATACCACCTCGGGAATCACTGAAAGCAGAATGTAGGCAGAAGGAGTGGGGTATAATTTTTCTTTTCTCCTTCTACACTTCGTTCTCCAATTCCCCCTCTTTGATTTTGGCAACCACAGTTTCTGAACCTGCCCATGTCAAAATAGAGCATAGATGAGAGGGACAGGAAATATCTAACTCACTCTTGTGAGGAGGTCTCCCACTCTTTCGGTCAGGTGGATTTAATGCTAACTTCCTCACTCCTTGCTACTTTTGCAGATTCTTTGGAAATCTTGTTCATTATCCTCTTACCTGAAGTTTTCTTGACCCACACACAAATGCACTGTTTGTTGGTGTTAGCTCACTCCCTTTTCAGTTTTTATAAATTGGAGATCTACCTCTAGCTTCTCCTTTGCTGAGTCCAGTTCACCCATCTAGGAGCAAGCCTGCATAGGACACACACTAGTCTTCCTTGCCCATCTCCTACATCTGGGAAATGAGGGGGAAACATTCATTCTTTGATCAGACGAATGAAGAATGCAGGCTAATCCCAGCCTAAGCAGACCACTGGCACATCTCCCACCTGCTAGATTTCTCAGGCATGTGTGAGACACTGATCATTATGTTGCCTTAATTCAGGATATCAAGCTCTCCTAGTTCGGGATGTCAGATTTAGCAAATTAAAGTACAGGCATCCAGTTAAATTTGAATTGCAGATAATCAACAGATATTTTTAGTAGAAGTATGTTCCCTACAATATTTTGGACATACATTTTACTAAAAGATCATTTGTTGTTTATCTGCAACAGCAATTCAACTTTAGCTTGCGTGTTTAGTATTTTATCTAGAAATTCTACTCCTAGTAGTTCTGTTGATGTCACTCTCTTGACCTGAAGTGAGGAGGGGACTCCCCCAACCATTGACTTTGGGGATGAATCTCTCAGTTCAACTTTATACAAAGAAATACTTTTCCTAAGTCCCCTATCAATCTTCATTCTTTGAAATATTTTAAATAGTCAACCTTAGGGATGATAACCTTTCTTAATATTTCCTTTGGAAATTTGCATCTTGATTTGGTGGAGATGCAAGGTTAAAAGGACTCTCATGTATTGCTGGTAAAAATGTTAATTGTTACAACCATGTTGGTTTGCAACCTGACAAAATCCATTAAAATAAAAATTACATACACACTTTGGAGACTCCTTTCCTGAGAATCATTATATACATATAAAATGCCACTAGTATAAAATGTTTCATAACAAGGATATCCTAGCAGTATTGGTTCATAGAAGCAAAAAAGGAAACAAAAATCAGTAAAAATTTAAATCACCATCAATAGAGGAATAACTGAATAATTTATGGTACAAAGCTCACTCTGAAATATTGGAAAGAATAAATTAGAACTATTCCAATTGATTTGGAGAGATTTCCATAAGGTATAGTTGAGGAAAACTTTTAACTTCATCAAAAAGTACATGTTTCTAAAAATAAATGAATTATCACGATAGAAACCTCTATTTATAATTTTTCCTATAGCTACAGAAAAAAGGAGAAAATATGGAAGACTACATGTAATTGTGTTTATGACAGATCATGGGGAGTACATATATTAGGTTTGCAGAGTCTGGTGGGAGGGAAGATTTTTTTTTTTTTTTGCTAAAAATAAACTTCGCTTTTCCAGTGTAAAAATTCTACTTTCAAAAGCTCTTTTGCAAAGTATCGATCCTTTCCATTAAACCAGACCTAGATCTGGCCTTTATTATTGACTTTAGCATACAACCTTTTACCCTAAGGCTTCAGGCTAACTTTGCGTAAGTAAATTGTTCAATCATTAACATAGTTTAATTCCACAGACAAAGCTTTAGTCATTTATAGGCACATATGGTAACCAAAAATAATAATAATAACTTTATTGTAAATCTTAAAAGGCAGACAAGCTGATTTTTAGGGAAACAATAGTAAATAGATAAAATTTAAATTATCTAACAGGAACTCCCTCAGTTTGCTCCTACAAAACAGGAAATTTACAAACCTACTCATGCAGGCATATGACGTTTTCTTCCCTCCTGTTACATTAGAAGCGAGGCCATCTCTCTTTAAGCACAGCTCTTTCATCTGTGCTTTGAGATCTACTTACTTTTGTATTCCGAGGATGCTTATATTATTAATGATTGCTTCTAATCCCTATTTATGGAACCAGTCCCTCTCAACTAGATCCCTCTAACATACAATTACACAAAATCATCCTTCAACCACATATTTGCCTCCAGCTTATCACCATACTCTTCTTTACCTTTAATCTAACTTCTAGAAAGAACTGTTCATAGTTTCATCTCCTTTTCTTTGGCTCATCACTCCTCAGTCTATTCCAAACTGGCTTTCTTTGTCTTTTCTACAGTGAAAGTTCACTGACCTCACCACTGACCTTCATGTCATGGAATTCAATGGATATTTTTCTGTCCTCTTCTTATTTGCTGTTACCATAGCATTTGACAATGTAGACAACTCCATTATTTCTATTGTCTCTGATATTTTCCTTCTCTTTTCTTGGTTTCTGTGACATCACCCTCTCTTGGTTTCCCAACTATATTTCTGTTCTCTTTTTAATCTCATTTATGTTCATTCTTCTAGTCCTACCTATTTAATGTTGCAATTTCTCAAGACTCAGATATCTTTCCTTCTCTCTAACTCTCTCTCTAAGACTTCAGATCTATGGCTCTAATTACTATCCATGTGTTGATGACTCCAATCTTTTCATCTTTGTAGTTCCAGATAGACCTCTCCTCTGGGTCATATATCCAACTACCTTCTCAACATCTTTACTTGGATATCAGAAGCATTTCAAGCTCCTTCTATCTGTGATTGAGCACATTACCCTCCTTCAAAACCTTGATTCTCTCCCACTGTTAGAGTACAGCACCGTCATACTCTAGAGGCATAAGCCAGAAACTCAGCAGTCATTCTTATTATTTCCCTTCTCTTATCTTCCCATACTTAATTGATCATTAAATCCTTTAAGTCAATCATCCAAATATATTTCAAACCTCTACTCTTATCATTATCTCCTCTGTAATCAGTACTTATCCAAGCTATTAGCTATTCTCATTTCTTTCCTGGACAATATTTATAATAAATTAGAATATATAATTATTATTATTATTATTATTTGACCTACAAACTGCTTTTCTTTTATCTGTATTAGGTCTCCTCCCACTATTCTCTAAACAGTGACTTTTCCAATAACAAATTTGATCAGGTCACTTTCTTCTTAAAACTCTTCAATGACTTTGGACTGCCCTTAGGACCAAGACCAAGTTTCTTCATATTGCCTACAAGCCCTGTATGATCTGGTTCTTGTCATCATCTTTAGTCTTACCCTTTTGATCTTCCTTTCCCAGGGAAATACTTTTAAATCTCACAATCTAAGTGAAGTTGGTTTATTTTATCTCCTATGGAATTATATTTCCTTCCTTCTGAGTACTTATGTCAGTTTTTAATTAAATATCTATTAACAATTTGACCTTTTATTAGTAGCCTCCATTAGAATAGAATGGAGAAAATTTTAATTTTCTCATCATTGCATTTTCAAAGCCCTGAACGTGGCACATAAGCAGTACAAAAAATTTTTATTAAATAAATTAATAAAAATGCACACAGAATAATGTAGTGTTTGAGATAATAAGCTCTAGAATCAGATACACTGAATTTCAAATTCTAATTCTTCCCTTGCTAGTTGTATAATCCTGGGGAATTTTTTTCTCTCTTAGTTTCCTCATCCCTTCTAAGGATGGTTATAAAAATATCAATAGCTAATATTAAATAAGGACAGTAATGGCACTTAACACTGGGCTAAGTGCTTTCATATGCATTATCTCACTTAAAATTAGTGCCACGAGGTAGGTGTTAATATTATTCTTATTTTAGAGGTGAGGAAACAGAAAATTAAGAGAATTAAGTAACTTTCCCAAAGTCATATAGGCATTAAATGGAAGAGATATAAGTAAAACTTAAGTCTATTTGCTACCAAAGTATATGCTTAAAGCTTTATTGCTTTAGTCATCTTTCTTCTCATACTAACCTAATATGTGGCTCCACTGAGATTATATATACACTGCTTACCACAGTGTCTGGGACATAGTAAATCCTCCAGCAATAGTACTTATTGTTTTTCTCACTGTTATTATTATTATTAGCACAGATTATAAGACCTCGGAAGTGAAACTGATAGATTTTCATTTCCCTGCAGGATAAAGTTATGCAATCTTAACAAGTTCCTGTCAATTCCATCTGCTACAGAGCTAGTGGCTTACATCTAAGAAGGCAAAGCCTTCTTCCCCATCTTCAAGGTCCCTCCAAGAGCCTTCACATCCAAGAGGCCTGCCTAATACCTCCAAAGAGAGAAACTCACCCACCTCTGAACTCATTGCAATTTGAACCTCCACCAAATGATAGGGTAATTAATCATAAGCCATCCAGAATAATTTCTTTTATTGCTGAACTCCAGGCTTTCACTACTTTGTATTCCCTGAGCACCCAACTGAATGCTTTGCACACCATTAGTGAAGGAACAAATATTTGTTAACTGATTGATTGAAAAGAGACAGAAAACATCATAACTAAAACAAATTCTTTATGCCCTCTTCAGAGACCAGAATGTCAGTGTTCAGATGTCAGTAAATCATGAGAAGGATGTTATAAGTTCAGAGTAAGTTCACTCAGAGCAATAGTTTCTTCAAAGTCTCCTGGCCAGATAGACTAAATTCTCACTATACTAATTTCCACAGAGACGCTATCATAGCTTACAGCAACATTTCTGTATCTTTTAATTTATAAAATTTAATAGCAAGGTTCTTCATAGAGATTTAAAAGACTGATTTTCCAAGGGCTATTGACATTATTTATATCTGTTCCAATTGTAATTATAGCCTGCACCCTAACATAATCAAAACGGTGAATATAAAACAATGAGTTAGGAAAATAAAAATATCATAGAAATAATATATCCTACTCTTAGATGCTAAATAAAGATTCTGGAATACTTGCCACATTAATAGATAAGCATTAGGTTTTTCTAATTGACATTAGTAAATGTATAAACACACAGCACACCCATATTATTATGTCAGCAAGATTATTCATTGTAGCTTTTGACCTATATATATTTCAATCTTTTAGTTTCTATTTGTCCCCATTGATCCTCCTCACTGTAAAAATTGATATCTTAACAGTGATCACTGTCAGGTTGATATGTACATGTCAATCGTATAAACCGACAAAATTATTTGCCGACTGTTGAGATTGATTTAAAATCTTATAATCAGTTCCAGGTTCCAAGATTTCCTTACAGTAGTAGTTTAGGGATAGAAAGTTGTTGGAAAGAGGAAGGTGGGGGAGGATAGAATAGGCCTGGAGATTGTTTTGAAGATGCACTTGCATGACAGGTATACCGATTTGCTTAGATGAAATGATTTCTTGGATTGCCTTTTGAGTGAACTGATGGAGAACATAGTTAGGGAGACTGTGCTCCCCTCCTCAGTCCCTAGTACCTGCACCTCATTTTTATGAGGGCAAAGAAGGAACACGCTGGCTAAATAATTGACAAGGGGTATTCATGTGTTTTTATCTTGCTCAACTCAGCTAAACAAATAAAAAATAGCAATATTAAATTTCTGTTTAGGTAGCATGTAATTTACCAAAGTTTTCCTCTGAATTTTTTTGTCCTTAAAAAGCAGCCAAAAATATGTTTATTTTGAACTATGAATATCTGTAAAAATCTGGAGTCCTGAATTTTAGATAAAGAGCTTTCTTGCTGACTTTTTCCTAATATATCAATACATTCTCTAGTCATTTAGCAAATAATTACTTGACTAAGCACAAGGGGAGGGGGATAAATACCTCCTTTCTGTAAGGTTGTCTTTTAGAACATTAGCCAAAATAAGTTTAGAAGCTTACATTTTAGTCTTATTTTTTTCGGTTCTCATGAAAACAAGGTTTCTCCAGAAATATTTGCAAACACGTTGTTTAATCAAGAGAACTGTGAGATGAGGAAATCTGTAGAAACTAACAGAAACTAATAATAATGACTAATAGTTAAAACTTACATGGCTTTTCAAAGGTACAGAAATGTTATATAATAGATAACGCACACCAGAGCCATCAGAGTTAGATCATGATGAAGCCACAAGATGTCCTGAATACATTTGATCACAGAAAACATAGTCACTTTGATTTGTTAACCATGTTGATGAATATCTTGTTCATCTTCATCATTTTTCAAATGAGAGACTAAAACTCAGAAAGGTCAAGTTGCTTCTCCAAAATAAACTGGCCAGATATTAAATTATTCATCACTAAAATCAAAATTTCTTGATTACACTTCTCATTGCCTAATTCCACAATTGTTTTCCCAACAAAAACAGAAAACTTGTTATTCTTCAGTAACATGATAAAGAAACATTAAATATTCAGGTTTAAAAAGAACCCCGTATCTTGCCTATATTAAATAAGTTTCATTTAATGACTCATAGAGAAATTGAATCTATCACAAAGCATTAGACAATCTACCAGCAATTTCTGAAGTGTGTGTACATTTTCTTAACTTCTATTTAACTTTTCAAATACAATCTGTAGAAAACCATGGGAAATTAACTCTATCTCAGGCAGTAATGTAAAAGTGGAAGAGAGTCTTATAAAGCATGCTCTCTAAATTATATTATAATAGAACATAAGTCTGTAAAACTTAGTAAAGCCTAAGTATTTTATTCTGGATTATAACAGGAATTTGCCTAGAGGTATTCAATAGCATTTAGAGAACAAGCAGGGATAATTTTCAACTTCTGATAATATGATAGATCACAAACTCCCCTTCTTCTCCCCAAATCCTTACTGATATAAGATATCTAAAAATTGTGGTTATAACTAATATATTTTTTTAAATACACAAATACGTTTGTGAAAGTGTAAGGGAAATTTCCAGAAACCAAATAGCAAAGAAGAAGCAGAAAACCAGAGTGACATGAATTTTTAAAGCAAATTACAGGAAGCCGTTTTGGTAAGAAGAAAGGACCTTGTATTTAAATTGAGGGAAAGGGGAAGTAGACAATAAACAAAGAAGGAAAAAATGAAGTAACAAGAGAAGAAAGAAGGAAAGAAGGAAGGAAGGAGGGAAGACATGAGACTATGATAAAGTAGCGTACAGAAAATTCAAAGAATGATATGCCAAAGAATGACTGGATGGCTACTTTAGATTGGATAGTCAAAGTCTCAGCATGTTGACATTTGCTGAGAAATTAATAACATTTTGAGATAGCTAAGAAAAAAAAGAAAAGAAAAAAAAAGGAAAAAGAATTTTAGGCAGAGGAAATAATGATATCATTATCTGTAATTCAATTGTTAAAGAGATCATAGAAGATTAACCAAAGAAAAATGTTCAAAATAAAATTTTAAGTGTTAAATCATGTTTCAAAAATCAAAATGTGTGTAATATGATGCATTTCTGTAGAGAAAGACATATAGAAATAAAAAAAAATACTTAAGAGGATAGACAAACACTGCTTTAACTGGGACTACATCAAACTAAAAAGCATCTACATGGTTAGAAAAAATTTAACAAAATGAAAAAACCTACTGGATGCGAGAAAATATTTGCAAACCATATGTCATATAAGGGGTTAATATCCAAACTGTATAAAATACTTATACAACTCAACGACCAAAAATATCTAATTTGAAAACGGGCAGAGGAACTGAATAGACATTTTTCCAAAGACGGCATCCAAATGGCTAAGAGGTACATGAAAAGGTCTCCACATCACTTCTCATCAGGGAAATGCAAGTCAAAAGTACAATGAGATATCACCTCATACTTGTTAGAATGGCTAATATCAAGACAACTAGAGATAACACATGTTGGTGAGGATGTGGAGAAAAAGGAACACTTGTGCATTGTTGGTGGGAATGTAAATTGTTTCAGTCACTATGAAAAATAGTATGGAGTTTCTTCAAAAAATTAAAAATAGAACTATATATAATTCAGTAATTCCACTTCTGGTTATATATCCAAAAGAAATGAAAAGAGATATCAAAAAGATATTTGCACTTCCATGCTTGTTCACATAGCCAAGATATGGAAACAACCTAAGTTTCCATCAATGGATGAATAGATAAAATAAAGATGTGAAATAGATATATATAAAAAATATTCCATTGATATATATATATTCCATATATATATACATCAATGGATGAATAGATAAAATAAAGATGTGAAATAGATATATATAAAAAATATTCCATTGATATATATATATTCCATATATATATACATATGGAATGGAATATAGAATATTATTCAGTCATGAGAAGGAATATTATTATGTTATTCAGTCATGAGAAGGAAGGAAACTCTGCCATTTGCAACAACATGGATGGACCTTGAGGGCATTACGCTAAGTGAGAAAAGTTGGAGAAAGACAAATACCATATGATATCACTTACATGTGGCCTCTAGAAAAGCCAAACTCATAGAAACAGAAAGTAGAGTGATGGTTACCAGGCTCTCAGGGAGGAGGGGAATTGGGAAGATGTATTTTAGGGTACAAATTTGCAACTAATAAATAAGTTCAGGAGATCTAATGGACAGCATAGCATTACAGTCAACAATACTGTATTATAAACTTCACATTTGCTAAGAGACTAGCTCTTAATTGTTCTCACTACAAAAGAGAAATGATAATTATGTGACATAATAGAGGTGTTCACTAATGCTAACATAGTAATCATACTGTACTATATAAATGTATCAAATCAACACATTGTATATCTTAAACTTACATAGTTCTATATGTCAGTTATACCTCAATAAAAAAGTTGGTTCTATCTGGGATGGAATTATGTGTAATGTTTATATCACTTTTGTTTATCTGTATTTGTTAAATTTTTACAATGAACCTGTATTATTTTAAAATAAGAAAAAAGTTAATATTAAACAATTAACATTGCTTCATCTGATATTATTATTGAAAGACCACTGTGATCAGTACACTGTGTTACATTCATCCCTTCACCCAATCAAAACACCATGGCCTTCATTTCAAAATGACAAACTGTTCTTTGACAACACTTTTGATCTGAGGTAAAAAGACTAAATTAAACCACAGAGATGAGGGAAATGTGTATGCTCTAATCTCAGTTATCTGTTATCTGTTATTAGTTATCTACTGTCTGTTCCTGACTCCCATACTAAGCTCTCCAGAAACTGACCTCACTGCAAACTTAGCACCAGTGACTCAGAACAAGATGAGGTGGGAGTTTCACTACTAGCTGTTTTAAAACCATGTCTCCAAGGTTCACAAATGACGGTCATTAAGGATTTGCCTCAGATGTCCTAATAGATACCTTTTATTTTCAGAATCAAAGCAGATCTACAATTACTGGAGGAGCATGGGCTCAGGCTGATTGATACTAGAGCACTAGGTAAAGAAATCCAGTCTTTCTCTATTCCCCTCAGGAAGAATGCAGCTTGTGTGTGATCTTTCTTTCTCGCTGGTCTAAGATACACATTGACCCAGTCTGTTACCTAATCCTGCCTCTCTCACACTCCCATAATGTACTCAAGAGTTATGTTTACAGAGTACTGACAAAATTGCAGAGTGACATCTACAGCAACATAAAGAACACTATTTTCCTAGATAAAGGAGATTATTTGCTACTGGTGAGATGAATCACTCGGGACCATAGTTCATTGCTGCTTTCATGGGCTTTACCCAAGCTTAGAAAATAAACAAGTCTGGGAAAGAGTACATCTAACAACTGGCAGAATCTCTACAAAAACCTTACTGTTCTTTTCATCATTAACAAAAGTTTTGTTTTGTTTTTTCCTCTTGAGTCTTTCCTACAAGATTCTGTACTGAGTCCTGTTTTCATGAATATTACAACATTCCTATTGCCTTAATAGAGGTTCCAACCAATATTCTTACTTTCCTGGGGGTGGCAAAACCAGGTTAGAGCCTCACGGATGCCATTTCCTCATCCTGGCTACACAGATTTTATTTCCCAGCCACTTTTGCTGTTAGGTTAGGGTCAAGAAGCCAATGAATCATGAGTGTACATCAGGTACATCTTCAACTTCCAAGGGCATCCAGCTTCCTCTCTCTTCTCAGGAAATGAAGACTGAACAGGCCCAGCCTCACAATGGCAGGAGTCTCTTCTTGGAAAAAAATATGCCCAGGACAGACTCCTGATATACTTCAGACTTAAAGAAACTGAGAAATAAACTCTTATGATTAATGTGTAGACTACTAAGTTTTGGAGGTAGTTTAGATACAGCAGCCTTCATTAATTGTCCTAATGCACGGAGTCTGAGTTTTCTCATATATAATAGAGGCAAAATTATATACACTGCAAGGCTGTTGTGAGAAATCAGTGAACAGATACATTAAAAATATGTAGACTGGTATATTATCTTCATGAATGCTGTCAAATGGCCTGTTCTTTGGGGGTTATTATACTGTTTAGCTTGGTAAAATTATAGAGATTGGCCCCATCTTTCCAATTCACATCCCCCTTAGATCTCCTCTGGCATTCACAATTGTCACACCAACCAAGGCATCCAGCCCTTCCCTTGGTCTTTTTGCTGAAGACATTTCACTTTTAGATAGCGGGTCCATTAGAAACTACTACTTACAAGGTGTTAAAATTAGTTTAAAGAGGTAACCTTACCCACGGGGCCTTTGCATCTTATTAATGAATGGTGCTTAGTGATTAAGTGGTCTTTAAGACAAAAAAGATTGAAGTTCTAATGTGTAATTAGAAAGAAGCTAGAAACCCTTAAGTACAAAAGTAATTATAACAATTATATGTTAGATACTAAATGTGCACCAGGCTCTGAACTGAACACTTTATATTTATTTTGACATTTCATCATCATAGTATGACTATGAGATAGGTACTATTAAAGCCAATTTTCTAACTGAAGAAACTGAGGATGAGTGTGGTTAAGTGGAATACCCAAGGTCACACAGTAAGTGGGAAAAAGTAGAAAGAGAACCGTGCTCAGACTGACTCGCCGGAGCCTATGCCCTTACTTCTCTTACTATACTACCTTCTGAGATCTGGGGTAGGTTACACAGTGAGCGTTTGATAAAGGTCAATTTTCTTATCCTTTTTTAATGTTGTCCCTCAAATCATATCAGGTACAAGACCCTCAGCTCTGCTCTGTGATGAGGACTGTACTGATGCCTGACAAGTTGTATTTAGACCAATTGTTGCTGCCAGGTCCTAGAAGTTATGAAGTCTCATCCATTTCTGTATAAGACACATGAGCATTGTTTTTCATCAGAGGTGCATAAAAACATACCTGTGAAGTTTTAAAAAATAACTGCTTAGACACCATTGTTGGAAAAATATAATTATAAAGAAAATCCTCTTCTAACTCGGAAAGGCTCTCCACAAACATGGTAAAGAATAGAGAAAGAAAACGAGTTTGTGATTGAATAAGCTTTAAACCAGAATATAACAGGCATTTCATACAATCCTCTAAGAGACTGCAAAGACAGAAAGAAATGTCATTCATTCTTAGAGCTGAGCAGATACAACTCATTACCTACATGTTCTTCAGATAAATAACTCCTCTTCAAGTAAGAGGACTTGGTAGCACCATTTGTCACACATAGTTCATCCTAAATTTTACCTGGTAATTGAGGTGACTGTGTTAGTTAACTGGCTTTATACCAAAATATATATATATATATATATTTCTCCTATCTTTATAACGGGAGGTAATTTTGCACTTTGGAACAAGGAGCCCATGGAAGCCCATGTTTTACCCTCCCACAGAGACCGGAAGAGAGTGACACTATCTCCCTGGATGTTTACATTTCAAAGAGATGGTTCCAGGTCCTGGAGAAAGACATTCCAGGGCTGTAAAATGGGCAAAAGTCTTATTTAGCTATTAAAAAATGTACATATATTTCTAAGAAAGGGAGCAAGAACTTACAAGTTTTCTAAAGTAAATGCTCTAAGAAAAGAGAGTTAAAGGCAATCTTTTCCTTTATTGCAATGGGGAGAATTAGGCCTCTTGTTTTTAATTTTTATTTGTCCTTACACCATTCCCTGTGAATTGATTCATTTGTCCTGAGTTGCAACCCAGGACTCCACATCCTGCTGGATGTTTAATTCTAAACTACAATTAAGTGCTTCTACATCCTGCTGCCCTATTCCAGGAGTGAGGAAGAAAGTCCCATACCTCATCGGAAATGGGGGGAGGATGCGGTACTGTCTCATGACAGCCTCCCAGGAAGAAGAGAGAGGCAGAGGGAGATGGCCTAGAAGCAGCTCCTTACAGGCCTCCCATGCTCTCCTATCCTAGGATGATTACAAGGAATCTGCCAAGCTCAGATTAACTGTAGGACAAGTATTCATTTGACTACGAGGTTGTACAAACACGTGAAGGTCATCAGGGCACTATGGTGAAGCCATTACCCAGCAATAACCACGAACAAGTCCTGTTTTTATAAAAGTCTTGCACACTCATTGGCGGGAAAGTGATTCAGAGGAACATTTTCTAAATTCATGTTTTAAAGAAAAATCCCAGAACATGGAATCATTGATACAACGTAAATTAAGTGCTCACATTTGGACCAATCAAGTCACACTACGGATATATTTTCCTATTATTTAAAGGGAGCTAAGGGGAATATATATATATCCAGAATCACAAAGTGCTCACTGAGAGGTTCTTGGTCATCAGCACAGTAGAGGAGTCCTAGAAAGAAGATTCAAGAAAAAGATGGTAATTCAGAAGTACAATAAAACAGTAAAGGGTACTTTTCTTATTGTCTCATAGTTTCACTGAGGGCCCAAAACTGGGAACCACTGATAATCAATAATTCATTCACCATCTTCTTGGAGGTACTAGATACATCTCCACAGAACTTGTGAATAAGTAGCCAGATCCAATCCTGTGATTCCAGCCAATTCTACCCTCAGTCTATACAAGAGTTCCTAAAACATTTGTTGAACTTAAAAAGACTCAGAAGATCCTCTGAAGAAAATTTTTAGTTTTAATAAAAGCTATGGGATTTTCCTCTCTTCCACTGCTTCCCCAGCTCAGCAGCCAAGTCAGTAGGTACCCATAAGAACCATCACAGAGATAGGGTTTGACAATCAGCAGGAGAGACTGTGACCTCACTTTCCAACTGGATAATTATGGTTTTCGAACCTCATAAGTTCTCCCAGTTCTGGGATAGAGTATGACAGAATTATTCCAAGAGCCTAACTTGAGCCTCTGAAGTTTGGGCACCAAAGAGACTGGAACCTGGTTTTCATCCAGAGAAGTCTGAGGGTGGAAGGCTGGATGTAAAGGACTGCAGTAGAAGCAACCTGCATTTCCATGCTGCCTGGGCAAGAATGAGTATGTCCCATTAGCCTAGTGCAACTGGAAAGAACCCCGCTAAAGAGGACTGACTGCCTGTTCTGATGAAGAAACCAGAGGTGCACCCCTGGAAGGCAGGAGCTAGGATGTGATAAGAGGTTGACAGGAGAGCGCATCATCCAAAGAAAAAATGAGGAGTGTTCCATGAGAGGTCTCTGAAGAGACCAAAGATACCCCAGGAGAAAACAAGCTTGACGTTCCAAGAACAGAAGGTATTAATTGATAGCACCAATGGTCCAGTGATTTGAAAACGTTTTTGTTCATAACCCATGGTATGAAATACACTTTACATGGCAATTCCATACACACACACACACACACACACACACACACACACACACACAGAGTCCTGTCTACCTTGAGAGAGAGAGGAGAGACTCAAAATTTCACAAAATAAAATTTATCCTTCTTGCATGATATGCATTCTGAAATCTAATTCAGTCTGTGCTCTACAAAGTTATTATATGTCCATAATCAATCAAATTCAACATACAGTGTACAGCTTTCTAGATGCCAGAAGGAGCAAAACTGTTGGAAAAGAGGTGTATCAAGAAGAGTGGAAAAGCAGACCTTTTTACTTGTTGTTAATATGCAGAGCTTGAATTCAGCCTTTGAATTAGACAACAGATTGAAGGTATGGTTTTATATTTGATTGCAATTTTCTCTGTTTCTTCTAACATCCCAACATGCGTGGAAAATCTATGCTATCTGCCTCACAGGGATGAGCAGTGTGAACTGACCTAACCTGTTGGAAGACAGCATTTGGAAAATATTGTTTTCTGTTTGCACCCCATTGAGTTAACCCATGCAATAAACTTAGTTTCATAAACGTGGACGGACCTAGAGTCTGTCATACAGAGTGAAGTAAGTCAGAAGGAAAAAAACAAGTATTGTATATTAACGCATATATGTGGAATCTAGAAAAATGGTATAGATGACCCTATTTGCAGGGCAGGAATAGAGCCGCAGACGTAGAGAACGAACACGTGGGCACGCATGGGGGAAGGGGGGTGGGATGAATTAGGAGACTGGGATCGGCATATATACACTACCATGTGTAAGACAGATAGCTAGTGGGAACCTGCTGTATAGTGCAGGGAGCTCAGCTTGGTGCTCTGTGGTGACCTAGGTGGGTGGGATGGGGAGGGCGGGAGGGAGGTCCAAGAGGGAGGGGATATATGTATACATATAGCTGACTCACTTTGTTGTACAGCACAAACTAACACAACATTGTAAAGCAGCTATAACCCAATTAAATAAAAGAAAAGAAACACAGGCAACCAGAACTAAAAAATAATAATAATAGCTACCCTTTGTTATAGACTGAATGTTTGTGTTCCCCCAAATTCGTATATTGAAGCCCTAACCCCCAATGTGATAGTATGTGGAGATAAGGGCCTTTGGGAACTGATTAGAGCTAGATTAAATCATGAGGGTGGAGCTTTCAGGATGGGATAAATAGCCTTATAAGAAGAGGAGGAGTTTCTCTCGCTCTCTCTCCCGCCCTCCCTCCCTGTGTGTGTGTGTGTGTGTGTGTGTGTGTGTGTCTGCATAAATACAGACATAAATGTGAGAGCAGCTGTCTGCAAACCAGGAAGAAGACGCTCACTAGACACTAATTCTGCTGGACCTTGATCTTGAACGTTTCAGCCTCCAGAACTATAAGAAATAGTGTCTGTTGTACATAAGCCATCCAGTCTATAGCATTCTGTTATAGCAGCAGGAACTAAGACACCCATTATAAAGACCTTAGTTATTTACCAGTTATTTTCAAAGCTATTACCTCATTTAATCATTATAATACATAGTCATAAGGTAGTTATTAAGAGGATTTTGATGTTTTCAGCTTGCGTGTTTCAGTTTTCTGATCTTCTGACCCTTGAAGGACATTACTCAGTGTCTGCCAGTAGAGGTGTTTGTCATAGAACTCAGGAGGAAAAAAAAGGGGGGGACAACACAAATGCCTTAAACTTAAAGGCTAAGAGGAACTTTCTTATGCAGGTGGGCAAGGAAATTTCACTGAGGAAATAGCTTGAGGAGAGCTCCTGTATGTGAAGGCAAGGAACTGAAGGGAAAAATGGTAAGAATATTGCTGGGCGATTATATGTTTTCTCTCACGGAATTCAAGAAACTAATAATGGACTTGAGTTCTTTGGATGTTGCTTTTGTTTGCATGAAGCTTCACCAGCTAAAATGAGGTAGAGCTGGGACATGAGTTCAAGCTAACTTCCAAGCTCATGCTACATCATTTATTTTAGTTTGTAGATACTACTGAGTATCTTCTTCAGAGTTCTGTGTCTGGAATTTATGCATCAAAGAATAAGGCAGCATTGTCAGATTAAGTAGAAATGAGAATTTGGAATAGATAAAGGATTAAATGAGAAGGAGCAGTGCTCTGGATGGGAATAAATAGTGAGATACATTTTCTAGTAATTTCCTCCCCCTGTGATGATAACAAGGGGAAACTACAGGAAAACTTGTTCACTATTTCTCTCCAATCAAAAAGCAGAGTGATAACAAACAAACATGAATAGAGAGCACTAACAATACGCAAATTGAAATAAGTATTCTAATTTCTGGAAAGAATAGAGACATATATTATACGACTGTGAGGCTTATAAACTTGTCCTTCCCCATTACTTAAAATTGTATTATACAAATTTATTTAATACCCTGAAGAATTCTGGAGAGTTGTTTTTTGTTTTTTTTGTAACATTTACTCTACCATGGAAATCACCACTAAGTTTGATAGCATAAACTATAGTAACAGGCAAACTGTTCTTAATAAGAATGTCACAGTATTGCACTGTTTGTTCAGATCTACTTAAGAAATTATTAGTGGCCCGGAGCTCTAAGGTTCTTTCTTAAGAGTATTTCATCCTCAGGTAATTTTTTACATTTTTCATGTCACTATGACTAACAAATAGAGCTCTTAACAACCCCGATATTTAATACATTTTGTAATTGGTTTCCCATTTTCTCAGAAAAAAATTCAAAGTACTTTCATGCATGTAGCTCTATACCACTACAATAGAACACTGAAGGGAGAAAGAGGAGGAAATCTCTGCAAAATATCTCTGGAATAGTCTGTGAATCCTAACAGAAGAGAAAGAATATGTGTGAATAACATAAAAACTGGTACTGTGAGTCAAACTCATAAAGCCACTTTGATGGCCAGAAGGGCTCTTCCACCTTTTTTTGGTAAAATAAAATGATTTGAGGGAAATTAGTAGGACACCTTCAAAACTGCCACTTCACAAGCTTCTATAACTTTTTCTGTGGCTAAGTTTAACTCAGTCACAAGACTAGAACTTTCGCCTCTGTTAAAATACAGGTTGAGCCAATGTTGACAACATGTAATAGTCATCACAAAAACTCAAAATGTTAATCAACGTGATAAAATCCCAACAAAAAAGATGTGATTTTAGGGCTCTGAGCAGATAAAGAAAGAGACGAAAAGTCTTTCATGAGCTTTGTTATTGCTGTAAAGAGGTCATCCTTTACTTGTCATTTCTTCTTTAATAGGGCTCCTCCCCATGCCTCCACTACAAACAGAATATATGAAGTTGTTAATTTCAAAACTGTTTGCAGTAATCTAAACTAAGGCAACCAAATTTTCCCTATGACAATCAACAGCCTTCAGATATTTCATATCAAAAGATAGATTAATGGATAAAGATATAGTTTATGTATACAATAGAATATTTCTCAGCCATAAAAAGAATGAAATTTTGCTATTTGCGACAACATAAATGGAGCTGGAGGGTATTATACTACGTGAAATAAGACAGAGAAGGATAAATCCTGTATATTTTCACTTACATGTGGACTTTAAAAAACAAAGCAGGCAAATATAACAAAACAAAAGCAGACTCACAGAGAATTAACTAGTGCTTGCCCGAGGGGATAGCAGTGGGAGAGATGGGCAAAACAAGGGGATTAAGAGGGACAAACTAACAATTATAAAATATATAAGCCACGGAGATGTAATGTACAGCACAGAGAATATAGTCAATAATATTATAAAACTTTGGTGTGATATAAAAACATCAAATCACTATGTTGTATACCTGAAACTAATATAACATTATTAAGTCAACTATACTTCAAATGAAAAACAAAGATAAACAGTAAAATGCATTATTCTTTCATTAAGCCCTGAGGGCTTATTTTAAATTATTTTATATGTTATTCTCTCAATTTTTGAATAATTTGATTAAGTTTTAGGAAAGTAATTATTTCTTGAAGTGTCTTGAGATTTTATCAACATTGTGTTTATTAGTATTCATTGTTTTTCATCGTTACCTTTCGTAGGGATGCCTGAGAAACACATGGTATAAAGAATGGAAATATGTCTTTTATGAAATAGTAACAAAAATAAGCCAAAATGAGAAATTCTAGATGTAGAAAGAACTTTAAAGATGATTTGGTCCAATTGCCTCATTTGACAAATGAAGAAGCTGAGGTTCAGAGGATATAAATAAGTTTTCTCACCTAATTCATCCAAGATGTTTAGCAAACTACACACTGAATTCAGTGGCCTATCACTATTTCACATTGTCTTTCTTTAGGGAGAGATCCTTTTTGAAAGTATTTTTTTTTTCCTTTAGTCATTTAATTAATCGTCTGAATAGAGAAGTCTTGGTTGGTTAAATTACAACAGATAACTACCTTTTCAACTGCAAGTTAAATAACTATCCGATTCAAGACCAAATACTATTTTATTAAAGTTGCTTGTCGTACCTGACCTTCTAAAATGACAGATTTTCGTTGTTCCAAATAAAAATTAAAAATTCATGAAAGTGTTTTTGTAAGTAGCTTATTACCTATTAAGGTATAGACATCCTTTAGTATAAAATATGTATAACTGCCTTATAGATTATTAATGTGCTCTCAGAATGTTCAGCATACTAGATGTGTTTTAAAAAAATAAATTGGAATTCTGATCCTAAGTTTTCTTTCAAATCTATTATTTTAATTGTGGGAGAATTTTTTTAAATCATTCATTTCTAAATGATGATTTGCATATACATCCATGTTTTCCATTATTAATCTCAAATTAGATCAACCAAAATGATTTCATACCAAAGGCAAAAAATATATGCCTTTGTAATCCAGAAAATAATCTTAATTTAGCTCAGCGATTCATGTCAATGATGGTAAATGTGTCATGATTAGTTAGACTATAGTGTAATGCAAATACAATAAACCATTTCTGTACATTAATTCATATTTATTACTGGACATTTTTTTCCATCAATAAAAGAAGAATGTGAACTGTGGCACCCATGACCTAGATAAAAAGATCAAGATGTTAGACCTGTTCCTTGGTGACTAGACAGAGTATTAATGGAAGGATAAAAAAAGTTTTCTAAAAATACAAGAGCAAATATGTGTCTGAAAGCATCTAGTCAGAACTTCTTTTAAAACCTTCAAGATGAACCACAGAGAGAAGTTTCTATATGATGGATTTCTTTCTTGCAATAACACAATTCATTCTACAAATATTTATTGAACACATGATCTGTGCCAGGCACTCTTCCCGGTGCTAAGGATATAGTGATGAACAATGTTCCCTGTCTTCATGGATCTTATATCCTGCTGGAAGGAGACAGACAAGATGTTACACGTCAGATGGTGATAAGTACTGAGAAGAAAAAAATCAAAATAAGATGAGACTGGGACTGGGCAAGGGTGCTATTTTAGATATAGACGTCCAGAGAAAAACTCTCTCGTTAGGTGGTATTTTGAAGGAATGAACCATTAGAGACATCTGGAGAAAAACATTCTAAGTAAAGGGAATAGCAAGTGCAAAGGCCCCGAGAGGGAATAAGCTTGACCCTACTGGCACTACATCAAGAGGACCATGTTGGAGTAGGGTGATTAAAGAAGAGAATAGCATAGATGAGGTCAAGGAGGAAACTCTGTCAGATTATGGAGGGCCTGAAACCACTCTAAAGACTCGTGCTTTTACTCTGAGTCGGAAAGCACTGGGGGAGGGGAATTGAGTCCAAAAGTGATGTAAATCTGACTTATAGTTTAAGAGATGAACCAGGCTGCTGTGTGGAGAATAGTCTGTAGAGGGCAAGAATAAAGCAGTGACCAGTTAGGAAGCTGATGCAAGAATCCAGGCAAGAGGAGATGCTGCTGGGCCACAGGGGTAGCAGTGGTGGTATGAGAAGTGGTGGGAGTCCGGCATATTTGGAAAGAAAACAAGCTTTGCTGCTGGTAGCAATTTGCTATTTGAAAGGTAGAATAATGGCTTCCCAAAGCATCCATGTCTAATCTGTGAATATGTTAGATTATGTGGCCAAGAGGAATTAAGGTTGCAGATGGAATTAAGGTTGCTAATAGCTGACCTTAAAATAAGGAGATGATCCTGGACTATCCAGGTGGGCCCAAGGTAATCATAAGTGTCCTTAAAAGTGAAAAAGGGAGGTAGAAGAGTGAGTCAGAGGAAGATGTGACTACTGAAGAAAGCAATAGAGAGATACAGCGTTGCTGGCTTTAAAGATAAAGGAAGGGCGCCATATGCCAAGGTAAGGGGCAGCCTCTAGAAGCTGGAGAGGACAAGGAAACATATTTTCCTCTAGAGCCTCCAGAAAAGAATGCAGTCTTGTTTAATCTTGATGAATCTACAGCCAGTGAGACCCATGTCAGGCTTTAAACTTACAGAACTTTGTAAGATAACAAATTTGTGTTGCTTAAGCAAGTTTGTAGTGATATGTTTCAACAGCAGTAAAAAATCAATATAAATTAATACGGAGTATTAGAGAAAGAGAAGAGTCAAGGGTCACTAGAGGTTTAATATAATTTGAATATTATAACTTTGGCTAATAAAGTGTTGATTCATTATTGGCATAGCGAAATATGTTTTTTGTAGCTTTTGAAAATCTCAGTAAGTACCTTTACAAATGAAGGCTTCTAATGCAAATGTTGGTGCCTATCAGTGACCTGATCATCCCTACTTCATTTTTCATTTTCAGAATATAAACACTAACTTTTATTGAATTTGATCCTTTAATACAAAGCACTGAAGTGTGATTGTAAAGCACTGAAAATATTTTTTAAATTAACATAGTAGTACTTAAAAATGAGCATTGTCCTTCTAGATTGTCAGCTTACAAAGCTAACCCCTAATAGCAATTTGGTGCCATGTCAAAACAGGTTTGAATCTATTTCTTTAGCATTGCCTCCAGAGTCTGTTTACAAATCCTGCAAGCAAAGCGCATTATAAATTTACAAAACCACCTATTTTTTTTTCTGAAAATAAGCTAGCTAAATGTATCGCTCAGTTAACGATAGTTTTTATTTATATCCTCCCTATCACAAGGAAACCAACTGAGGCAGTATGACTCACCTTCTTTATTCATTCAACAGATAGTTATATTTTTATACTTGGTTCTCTTGACCTGTAAGAAAAGCACTTTTGTCTGAGGGCCATAACACAAGCTGGGTTATTCCCTTAGCAATAAGTTCCAAGGCAACCAACCAACTTGGGAAGCCAGATATTCACCCAATTTTGGGGACTCAAGAAGACAAAGATATGACAGTTGTCACTCCTAGCGATCTGAGCGTATGTCCGAGAAACTGTCGATACTTGAGAGATGCGTCAGGATCAAGACCCGGAAAAACCAGTAAGAACAAGATCAAAAATAGGACGTAAGCCTTAAGTGAGAGATGTAGTTTATGTTGAAACCTTGATCCTAGAGGCAGCAATTGGTGAAATAGAATGAATCTGTTTAAAGTAAGGAAAGCGTCAGTCCTCCGGACTTATAATTGGGGCCATAGTGGTGCTACACTTAGTGACCATTGAGCATCAGGGGCTTAAATCTGACACACTTGGCCCACTGTTTTTTTGGCAACTAAAGAAACAGGGGTCAATAAGATACACAGAAAACGGGTGGCTCTAGAATCTCAAATTCAGGACAATGACTTCATCCAAAGCCAATCAGATTAAGTGGAGGGGGCAGATTAAGTGAAGGGGGCAAGGGAGTTAAGGAGAAGCCGATTGTGTTTCTTGCTGCTTCTGAGGTTGATTCAAAAGTTATGTGTGTCATATATACACTAATATGTACAAAATAGATAACTAATAAGAACCTGCTGTATAAAAAATAAATAAAATAAAATTCAAAAAAAAAAAAAAAGTTATGTGTGTCTACATGGAGTCGTGTAGGAAAATGGGAGGATATAAAAACACGATAAAGGGTCGAAATAGAAAAGTGTTGGCTGGGTGGAGTTCAAGGAAGCTTAATTCTAAAAGATGAAAGGAGTAAAGAGTTTAAAGGGAAAAGTGTGAATTCCCAAAGGCTTCTGACGTTTTTCCTCCTATGCAAAACTGAAACCCTCACCATCTGTCTCACTCCAACAGGAGTTTTTAAGTTGTATATCTGTCCACCGTATCTCTTCTCCATTGTTAACCGCACTCAGACAAGGAGTTTACTTTCTAAACTTGCTAAATGAATCTCCTGATACACTTTCAAAGAAACGTGCAACCTAGCAATACTTCAGAGGTGTCTCTTTTTCAGATGTACATTAAGCCTTGCCTTGGGGGTTACTAATTTTCACTAGAACTGGTCACATCTAAAAGAGGAGCTTATCTCAAAAAATTAAGGAAATTTCCAGAATATCATAAACAATTCCTCCGACTCTAGGCACCAGTGCTGCAGATTTCCTGCAACTGCTGCTCATCTCAGCAACCAGCACAAATAGATAATGTTGCTGCCACCCAGAGTGGGGACTAGGATGAAAAGACAGAGTCTCTGGCACTTAGGCACAAAATTTAATAAGGTCCCAAATAATTGAGTAATCAAGATAAATTATATCAAGTGCAATGTATTTTAAAAGCTAAGTTGACACAAAAATTATATTGAGCAAATTATCAAATTGATGAAGTAAAATATCAAAATTTTAAATTAATTTAAAATTTTAGTTCTTTAATCCTTTTTTTGTTTCTTTGATGAAGGAATATTTGGCTTAAGAAGTGAGAATGTACTCTGTGAATGCACTGATACATTCCCTGGCAATAAAAACATTGGATTTAGCTTATTGATTGTTCTTTGTATAAATATGAGAATGTTAACTGCTAAACGTTGCTTCCAATGAAGCTCTGAAATCAGTTAATTAATAAGCCACTAAATGCCTGATAATTTTTATTTCATTTAACTCTCACTTTTACTTATCTTTTACTTTTCACTTATCTATACAAAAACATTTTGAATATTTATGTGAGATGTTTCATCACTCAAGTTATCACCAAGTTTTTTTATATGTGTTTCTCAAGATACACTAGATATAGAACTATATGAATTTTTTAAGAAAGCTCTAGAGATAAAAACAACTTTTATACATTAATGAAAATGATGTATATAGCTCAGCTGTTAGACATTCACCACTTACATGTAACCCATCTGTGTCTACTTGACTCCAAACTTGACCCAAATACCCAACCCTAACACCAGGTTTTTGATAAAAGCCAAACACAAAGCGTGTAGCTTACTGAATATGGGTTGGATTGCGTGATGGGTCACTATGCTCGGTGCATAACATGTCACAATCACGAGGCTGCTGTGGATGCCCAGCTTTTCCTTCCAGCCCATCATCACATCACATCTCTCCCTCGGCCTTTTCTGTTAGAGAAGGGGACTCGGCTCCTGTCCTCTCCCCTCTCCTACCTTCCTCCGAAGGAAAGCCCAGCTCCAGCATGAGTTGCCTTCTATTTCACAGCTGACTGGCAAAGTATGTTTGTTTTTTGGGTTTTTTTAACATCTTTATTGGAGTATAATTGCTTTACAATGGTGTGTTAGTTTCTGCTTTATAACAAAGTGAATCAGTTATACATATACATATATCCCCATATCTCTTCCCTCTTGCATCTCCCTCCCTCCCACCCTCCCTATCCCACCCCTCTAGGTGGTCACAAAGCACCGGAGCTGATCTCCCTGTGCTATGCGGTTGCTTCCCACTAGCTAGCTATTTTACATTTGGTAGTGTATATATGTCCATGCCACTCTCTCACTTTGTCCCAGCTTACCCTTCCCCCTCCCCATATCCTCAAGTCCATTCTCTAGTAGGTCTGTGTCTTTATTCCTGTCTTGCCCCTAGGTTCTTTATGACCTTTTTTTTTTTTTTTTTTTAGGTTCCATATATATGTGTTAGCATACGGTATTTGTTTTTCTCTTTCTGACTTACTTCACTCTGTATGACATATTCTTTAAAAGCTTACCTCCAGCCTCTTCCTTTTATAGAGAAGGCCTCTCTCCTCTAAGAGATGTGAATGCACCCTACTCTTCTCCTCTGCCTTTCGGTGAATCTGTAATTGTGTTTAAAGAATGTCTCCCTGGCTCCCAAGTCACCTGAATGGATGAAAGGTTTTCTCTCTCTACATGGGACACATCTCCCAACCCAGGCAGATTGTTCTCTTTGCCTCTACTCCCTTCCCCTGTGTCAGCTTCTATCTCCAGTGGTTCTTGCCTAGGAAGATTCATAAGCATCCAGAAGAGAAGCCAAATCTGTAGCCTGAGTTGTTTGCCTTACTTCCTCCCCTCTTAGGACAAAGACTCATCCCTGTATATACACACCATCTCTTTCAGGAGCCTATTCCAGGGGTGCTATATTCTAAAAGGGGATCTTTTACTAAGATGGTTTTCTTTCATGTGCTAAAATTGCTCCTCACTGCAGCCCATCTCTCAGTTTCCGACAATTTTTATTTTTATTTTTTCTTATTTATTTATTTTTTGGCTGCGCCACGCAGCATGCAGGATCTTAGTTCCCCAACCAGGGATGGAACCCACGCCCCTTGCAGTGAAGGCATGGAGTCTTATCCACTGGACCACCAGGGAAGTCCCCCGACAATTTTTTTTTTAAATTAATTAACTTATTTATTTATTTTTGGCTGTGTTGGGTCTTCGTTTCTGTGCGAGGGCTTTCTCTAGTTGCGGCGAGCGGGGGCCACTCTTCATCGCGGTGCGCGGGCCTCTCACTGCCGCGGCCTCTCTTGTTGCGGAGCACAGGCTCCAGACGCGCAGGCTCAGCAGTTGTGGCTCACGGGCCTAGTTGCTCCGCGGCATGTGGGATCTTCCCAGACCAGGGCTCGAACCCATGTCCCCTGCATTGGCAGGCAGACTCTCAACCACTGCGCCACCAGGGAAGCCCCCCCACCCCGACAATTTTTATACATCAATGAAGATGCAAAGTCAGGGTTGTCCTTATGAGTGCACTCTCTCTCAACAGCCCCACTATTATTTCAACCCTCCTCTTTTCTACTTAATTTTAGGAACTCCTTTATGTTTTCTGAATCCACCCTCAAATTCAACTTGGAACCCCAAGGTGCTAAGGCCTGGGTGGATGGATGCAGCTGCTCTGTTTGTGCTAATCGTTAGCCAATTGTGCTACCTGGGAGCTAGACTACTGGCATAGTCACTGGCAAGACCCCTGGGTATCTTTTGAGGAACTTCCCTGCCAGGGGTGGATGACCTGCTCACTCCCATTCCCTGAGACTCTGCTGTCTGTCATTAGACTCAGCATAACCGTACCGACATCAGGGTCAGCTCCCTCAATCTGAACTGTGCCTTTAGTCCTTCAGTTGCAGGTCAATCCCGCTACTCCAGCTTTGTTTCCTTAGGAGACCTGCCTCTCCATTTCTTGTCTCTAATTCAACTAGCAGGGAGAAATTGAAGGACCTTATGGCATTTCCTGGAGCCTGCAGTTCTCGTCATTGTAAACAGCTGCTGCAGCAACTTGCACTAACTGGACATAATTGTTGACACTGCCCTCCACGGCGCCTCTGTGCAAAAGTCCCTCAAGTCTTGACATATATGTTAAGGTACTTTCAGTGATGTGTGTTCACAAACTTCACATATAAGTCTCAGCATCTGCCTGCATTCTTGAGTAACTTTTTGACTGATGTCAGGCATTCTGCTGTAGAAAAGGAGGCATTTTTTGTTTATCCATACTTTTGAAAGCATATATAATTCTTAGTGCCAGACTCTACACACTTTCTATTAATCTCTGCTGCATCTATACCTCAGAGTTTTCACACCCCGCTAACATTTCAATGGTGTGTTCCAACCACAATTCAAAACCTTTCTCTAAAGGTCCTGACATTGGACTCCTTCCCTTCCCCTCCCCACCCCCACCCAAGTCTCTAGACCCTGCGTAGTATAAGCTCCCTACCAAGAGCTGGAACAATGGCCCTGATACAGTTTTCAATAGCAGTCCGGTCACAGATAATAAAGCTGATTGGGTCTCTTAATTAGCCCATGTATATGTGCCATACACCCAACGTCTTCTTCCTTGATGCATTCCAGTTTTCTGGAAAATGATGCCAAGGTTGGTTTAAACACAAATGTACAGCTGGGTACTTCACGAAGGAGTTTCTTTGATGTATTCTAATAAGCTCACAAAGCACTGGGCATGTGAGACGCTCCAGGTGAAATATTCACTATTCAATCATACATTATTCCAAAGACTTTCCACAGCATCCCTCTGACTTTCAGTTTCTGAAAAGACCAGCACTGCTCCTAGTAAATCAATCTCTACTGCCTGCACCATTAGCCATGGGGAGCAGGCACTACAGGCTCTATTAAGAGTGACGTTTTAATCTGATAGGCTTTGAGATGACCTCCGTAGATAAAGTATCTCAGAAAATTCTCCAAGGCCCAGGTGTCGGGTATACCCCTTAAGGGTTCAGGTTATCTATTTCTTCCTCAAACCACCCTGATTTAAAACAGCTAGTCCTTCAGTTTCCAGAGAATATCCAGTCACGTCGCGCTTATTGAAATCCCTTTTGCTTTAGTCCTACTCAGGTTTTGTGGAGACATGTCATTGATCTTCATTTTATTCCTTATCTCAATTCACTAAGCCTCTTCCTTAACCTTAATCTTACCCACATGCAGATGCTGAGCAGGCAGTTTGCTACATGTGCCTAAAATTTGGGGAAGCCATTTGAACCTGAGATATACATTTGGAGTTCTGAGAGTTTATAGTGTAGAGAAAATTTTGAAGCCTGAGCTCTGGAGCTTTCCAAAGTTTAGAGGTTAGGCAGGTGAGGAGGAACCAACAAAAGCAACAAGGAGGGGCTTCCCTGGTGGCGCAGTGGTTGAGAGTCTGCCTGCCAATGCAGGGCACACGGGTTCGAGCCCTGGTCTGGGAGGATCCCGCGTGCCGCGGAGCAACTGGGCCCGTGAGCCACAGTTGCTGGGCCTGCGCGTCTGGAGCCTGTGCTCCGCAACAGGAGAGGCCGCGACGGTGAGAGGCCCGCGCACCGCGATGGGGAGTGGCCGCTGCTTGCCGCAGCTGGAGAGAGCACTCGCACAGAAACGAAGACCCAACAAAGCCATAAATAAATAAATAAATAAAATTAAAAAAAAAACAAACCAAATAGAATGAAAAGCAACATTAAAAAAAAAAAAAAAAAAAAAGTTTCCCCAGAGCCTCTAAGTTCCTCCTAGAATTTTTTTTCCCCTGGAAGAACTTTCAGAAACAACATCTTTCATCTTCCAGCTGTTACCATGTATGGATGTGAAGCCTGTACTCCTTTGCTATCAGTCTGAGAATAAAGCAAAACAAGAAGAAGGAAGAAGTCAAATAACCACAGATTGATTGTGTTTACCCTGAACCAATCCTACCTCAGGACTTCCATTTATATGAGTCAATACACTTCCTTATTGCTTAAGGATGAGCCCTTTTGATGAGAGTTTTCTTTCACTTGGGTAAAATAGGATGCTCAATTTATGCAAAGAAGATACAAAATGTTGGTGAATTTTTTTTTATTAAAGCTATAGAAATTAAAATGGAAGCATTGAGAAATCACACCTTTATGGAGTAAGACAGATTTTTCATGGATATAAAATTACTGGTCATCGTCATTCTCCAGACGACCCACAGGTGTCATATGTACCTTATTTTAGGGAAGTAAAGATACTTTTTTAATATAAATTAAGTTGAGAACATTTTATTGCCAAAGATATGAAAGAATAATAATAAAAATAAACATTTTGGACTGCCTATAATGGGAATAGATTAATTGGGGGCATGAGGGTAATTGGAAGTTGGTACTGATGATCAAAAAGGTGTCAGAGAATATGAAGCAGTTTCAAGCATACATGATAATCTCCCACCAAAGAAAGTAGTTCCAATAACAAGAAAAATTATTACTATGATATTTAAATGACTACAACTCGTTCCTTTAAAAAAATTTAAAGATCAGTTGAAAATAGACTTTTGGCCATGTAGTTCTCAAAATATTAAGAAAAACTGAAGACACGGTGTCCTAATATAAGATTATGATGGTCACGGTTCTGCCACTATACCTAAGCAACTGTAAAAATAAGGTAGAAAAGCAGTCATATTGAATAGGAAATGAAACATGACAACAATAGAGCTAAAATACACATACTCAATTAAGATGTATATAAAGGGGAAATAATGCTTGGGAAATAAAACAGATTTTTTTGTATAACTAAGAAAGCATATAGATTATTGGACTACTGTTATCAGTTGTTTCTTGCAAATGCAGTGAGATTAATCATCCCTACATATTGCCATGAGATTGGCAATGTCCCTTCCTACAGATGTCAGATATGCCAGTCAATTATTAACAGGTAAAGTTTACTGCAGAAGTTTTAGGTAGCATTGCTAGGTTTTGCATCTTTTTCTTTTGCTCTACCACAAGGACAGTGCAAATAATAATCCCCAAAAGGGGCTTATTCTTCAGTCTGGATCCTAGAATGAAGACAACGTGTAGAATAAAGTCAAAGATAACCAAGAGCAGACACATAAATGAGAAATAAGCCTTCTTTACTGAAGCCAAAGAGCTTTGTGGTTGTTTGTTATTGCAGCATAACCTTGTACACACTGACTAACACACAGCATTCAAACAACATGTATACCTATGGGCTCTAAACAAGAGATTTTAACTCATTTAAGGAAAATCCATGTAAGGGTCAAATAAGAGACACATATATAAAAGACCTGGCATTGTGTATATAATCATAGATTAAAGCACATTGAAGATAAAATTAGATTTATATTAATAGTCAAAAATAAAAGTTTATTTTCCTCTGCCCCCACCTGCTCGTCATCTTCTTGCTCTTCATGCACAGATTCCTTCCAGATGTTTCCAGAAATACCTTTGGGATATATCAAGGCAAATGTAAGATCAGTCTTCTTGGTTATCTTGCAGCACTGCCATTTTCCTCCTTTCTGGCTCAGCTTGCTGCACAGATGTCTTCTGTGTCTGCCAGCATGAGGAAGATTATTTCCATAGCTAGTGCACACCAGGGGCACTGTCATATTGCTGTTGATACCTCCTGGAGTTTGTGCTGAGGCTTCTGATGCCAGATAGCCAGGGAGCTGACGTCTGCAAAACAGCATGTTCTATGTCCCTGCTAAAATGTCGACTGTTAACTAAACTTTTATCACCAGTTCTGTTGAGTGCTTATGCGATGAGGTTCCACCAATTCTGTTGAGTGCTTATGCTATCAGGTTCCTCAGAAATTTTAGTAAACAACTCATTTACTTTAACATTTTCTGTCTCTCTCTCTCTCTCTCTGTCACTCTCCCTCTCCCTCTTTTGCTTTGATTCATGGTACTCGGTCAAATGACTTTTAATTAATTCCACTTTGTATTCAAAGTGGTCCCTTCTCTCCCTTACTAGCATATTGCCTTTGAACCCAACTTTGCACTGGGGCAAGATCTTTCCCAGGTGGGCCCACAGTCCCCCATATACCTAGATCCCTACCCTAACAGCCCTCCAGTGGACATGCCCTGACATTCATTCAGCAGATGTGTGTTGAAGGCCCACTTCGTACTGGGCTCGATGTTAGGTACTAGAGATGCAATGATGAATGAGAACACACAGTCTTGGTGCAGCAGAAGCTTAACGTCTGTGACTGAAACTAAGAAGGAAACAGAAAATATTTACAGGACTGACTCCAATGTACCACAGGAGCTTAATGAGGGAAAATAACTGAGTATTAGTGATCAGAGAAGACTTTCCTGAAGAAAAGCATGTCTAATCTACAATTCAAGGCATGAGAGGAATTCCACCATCAGGAATAAGAGCGGGGGAAGACGAGATGGCAGTATTTTCCAAGACCCAGAACTGCAAAAAAAGTGTGACTAGTTTGAAGAACTGAAAGTCAGACAACATGGAGGGCTCCATGAAGAGCATAATTTCTTTGAGGGCAGAAGAGTGTCACTGGATCCTCAATGCCTGGTAGTTATTGTTAAAACATAGTAATTATTCAGCGACAATGCATGATTCCAGATTGTGAGGGTCAGAAAGACTAACAAGATATATGGCTGAAAAGATAACAAGAACATGAGTGTCTTTGTAAGCCTGTGTTTTAGATCAGAGAACAGTTGATAACAATTGAAAATTTTTAAATGAGTGAGGAATGATGTAATTGCATTTGTACTCCACTGCAATGTTAGAATGGTTTAGACTGATGGCTAAGAGTAAAGAAAAGAGTTCTGCTGAGGAGGTCATTGTAGTCATCAGCTAATTTGGGTAATAACTAATATTTATTGTATGTTTATTATGAGCCTAACTCTATTCTAAATGTTTTACTTGCATTATCTCACATAATCTTGTTAAAAATTCAGTGAGGTAGGTAACCTGCTCAAGGTCACATCCCTAATAAGTAGGGAAGAAGCAGAACCAGGATTCAAAACCAGTTAGTCTCTTCAGATCCCATACTCTTAATCTCTTTCTTATAGTCTACATCACAAGAAAAATGACAGTGATTTATTTAAAAAAGAAAAAAAAAAGGTATGATATTGGTGTAGAAAAGTTTCCTAGAAAGGCAGATATTAAGGAGGGAAAATTAACAAGAGTTGGGAACAGGATTAGATGGCTGCTATGTGGATAAGAAAGATGGACTCAAGGATGATATTCAAGTTTCTAACTTGTGCAAGGGAGAAAGTACACAGGGAGGATTTTGAGGATGGGAATAAATTGTCATAAGACGTTATATTTGTAAGTGCTTGGGAGATATCAAATAGAGATGTTGACTAGGTAGCTGTAGCTGTTGGTGTGGATGGCAGTTTGGAATGGAGATCTAGAATTCAGTTTTCAAATTAAGATGGTCCTTAGAAGCAAGTAAGGGGCACCTATTCAAAGACAATATGTACTGAGAGAAACGGACAAAGAATGGCATCTTGATTATGTGAAAATTAAAGGAACGTTGAAAAGGACAATGTTTCATAAACAAAAAAAGGTAAGAGTTAATAAAAAGATGAGTTAATCCAGGAGAGTGTGAATCAAGTGTCTCAAGACTGAGGGAGAAGAGATACAGACACAAAGACCTGATTACCCCATACAGAAGTTGTAGGAAGTCACAAAATGGTGAGAACACTTAAATGGCAATTTTGACAAATTACTCCGTATGGACTAACAGGAGATTGAGAAGTTTCTGGATTCACAGACTTAGAATGCTCCAGGAACCCCGACGGGTTCTCACAGTGAGGTTGCAAGAGAGATTCCCTCAGGGCTCTGGCTGAGGGGGTGGGGTGGGGGAGAAGGAGGGGTAACCATTGTGAAGCTCCTTGGTTCTTCTCCATAGCAAAGGCTTACTCTCCAAGGGAAGAACTTCTCCTGAGTTTAGGAAGTATATTCTTCCCCCTCCAGCCTTCCTGTCTCACTTAGGGTGGAAAAGCAGCTAGTCAACAAGGAAATAGGATGGAATACAAGCTACATCCCTGGAGGAGAGACAGAAACTCTAGTGAAGTCTATAGTCAGGAGGGCCTTAACATTCCCCTCAGCTTGATCAAACGTTAGACAGGCTTCTTCCTGACTCCAGGCCTCTGACTTCCCTTTTCTTATAGCATCTACTTTACAAAATGTGTAATTATAAATTCTTTCCCTGTTTCTTTAAGATGTAAGTCTTTTTGCAAGTCTTTTGCCAGTGCTTTCTCAAGGACCTGGGAGCAATCCCTTTGAAATATAATCATCAAGGAAGATAGTGCCCCAATATCCCAGTTTCTCCGGGAAGGTAGGCGCCTAACTTTGGTGCTCCAAGCTATGCAACTACCTCCTGTCATGGAGATAGGAGAAAGTTTAGGATAGGAGCAAGCACAAGCCAATCAAAAATCAGATGGCCTAAGATCCACTCACGCCAGCTCTTTAAAAACTTTCCCACCCTTTGTTAGAGTGAAACCGAATATCCAGAGTTGACCTGTGCTCTCTCCCCTATTACTGGATTAATGGCAATGGTATCAGAATAAAATAAGTTTCTATTTGGAAACAAAAGACAGGAATAGCTAACAGTGTCAAATACTATAGAGATGTCAACTAAAATAGTCTGAATCTTTCCAGTGGACCTTAACACCAAGGAGGTAACTTAGGACTGTGAAAAGAAAAATTTTGGATAGAACCCTCCTGAGAGTGAGAAATTTCCAACCTATACTGGACACTCCAAGAAAGTTTGACTTTTAAACAAAATGCAAGGAAAGAATAAGAAATGTCCAGTTTAAAAATCAGAGAGTTTGTACTTAAATGACTTTTCTGTTTCAAGCAGCAAAAATCAACTTCAGCTATCTGAAAAGCAAAATGGGAACTTGTAAAAAAGCCCGAAGTGTCTCAGTGTGATCCAGAAATGCTGTAAGACCTCTAGAAGGGTGTGGTAGGTAGCCTGCAAATGGGCCCCCGATGATGACTGCCTGTCAGTATTCACGCTCTTTTAAATCTTCTCCTCTCAAGTGTAGCCTGTACCTAGTGACTCACTTCTAATGAATAAAATATGACGGAAGTGATACAGTGTCATTCCCAATATTAGATTACAGAAGTACGTGACTTTTATCTTGATCACTCTCTCCCCCAGCTTTTACTCTGAGGGATAGAAGTAACTAAGTCTGGTGTGTGGAGGGTTAGATAATTTGTCTCTTTAGTTTCACAGATCTAAAGATAAAAGGAACTGTACCCAAGGAGCTATACTTAAGAAACTATATCTGAGGATCTTCATTTGTACCCGAAGCTGATTTATATAAAGTGCTTCTGGGCTTTGAGCTGAGAAGATGAGACTTTGGAGGACCTTAGGAGAGACCGAGTGTCTTCTGAATACGGCAGGGGCGTGAATCATTGGAAGCTCGAGGGTAGACTATGGTAGGCAGCCACTGAAATAACCCTCACTCATCTCACATCCTTTTATTCATACCCTTGGGTAATCTCCCTCTTCACAAATGTGAACTGGTGCTAGTACCCTTTTCTAATGGTTAAAATTCAGCAAAAGTGATGGGATATAAATTTCAAGGTTAGATCATGAAAAGACCGTGACTTTTGCCTGGTTTGCCCTCTCTCTCTTTCACTCTCCCTCCAAGCCCTAACTCTGGAAAAGCAGCTTCACAGAAAGCAAGTGACCCTATGGAGAGGTTCATGTGGCAAGGAAAGGACCGGCTAACATCCAGAGAGGACCTTAGGTCTGTGAATGTCCAGATGAGTGACTGTGGAAGTGGATGTTCTCCCAGTCAAGGCTTGAGATGGCTATAACCACAGACAATACCTGGATTGCAGCTTTTTGACTGACCCTAAGAGGCACCCAGTTAAGTCTTATTTGGATTCAGAATCCCCCCAAAAATATAAGATAACAAATGTTTCATTTATCATTGGGGTAATTTATTACACTACAATAAGTAACTAATATAAAGAAATAATAACCAGGGTGGTTAACTCTACCCAAACATCCTCTCCATCTCCCTTCTCTGCCTTTCTGTACTTCTCTCACTGAGAGCATCATGGTAGAAAACACAGATTCTCTTAGGGCCCAAATTCCTGGGCAACTAACTGACCACACTTCAGTCCGTTGTTCCTAGTAATATCACCTATGGTCAAAGGGGCAAGGTCACGCTATTCAGCCACCACAGCCAACATTGCTCGTGCATGAGGGGTAGACCAGTTAAGTGAGGTCCTGAAAAGCTAAGCACATACAACTTGAGCATAGATGTTAAAAGAGGCTCTATTTTGAGTTTCTTAAGGGCATGTTTTTCAATTGACATGACAAACATCTCCAAATATACATTATGTTGAACTTTTTTATATTTCCCCACTCGGGCGATTTCTATCATGAATTTTAAGTCATGTTGGATCATTCAACTATGTAGTTTTTTTAAAATGCTTTTTACATGCCTGGGAAAACTCTTTCTTGAGGTCAGAAATTATTGTCACTTTCTAAAATATTTAATACAAAGAAATACCAACCACTCCTGATCTGAGTTTCAGAGCTAAATATTCCTTAGGTAGTTTAGGTGAAAATAAGAGTAAAATTAAGGAGGGAGATGTGGCCTCCACCCAACAGGTAAGAGATTTGAAACCATCACTTTGAATAACTCAAGGTAATAATTGGGAAGCTAACATACCTATTAAACCATTTATTTGTAATTATTTTAAAACATAAAAAAAAATGAAAAACGTTGCTAGGTAATTAAATAAAAATGCACATAGGTTTAAAAGGATAAAAATTGCCCAACAGGCTAATTTTAAACTTGGTCCTGTTAAAGTATTAAACAATCTAGGGTACTAAATATAACCAAAATAATTGACAGCATAAAAATATGAGTGAAGGCAGAAAAGGGAAAGATTTGATTGAAGTATAACCTTGGTTCTAAAAGAATTGTGATGTGGTACAAAAAAATGCAGGTACAGTAAAACTAAAAATGTGTGTCTAAAGGAAAAAATAAAAGAAAGGCGATTTTAAAGGTTAAAGGGAGAATAAGAAAAATCAAAATGTTAAGAATAATTTTGTAAACTTTAAACTGGAATTTCTTCATTCACTCATGTGTCACACATTTAGTCATTCATTCATCAGGTATATATTAAGGCCTATTTTATGCCAGACCTTCTGATAAATTCTGAGAAAGGCAGATGCTATATTTGCCCTCTTGGGAGTACTGTGAAAAAAAAATTTTTTTTCTTAAAACAATTATCTAGATTCTGAAAATATGCCAAGCCAGAGTGAAAGAAGGAAAATGAAATTCTAGGCAAGACATTTTGTAAATGTTGAAACATGTCTGGAAATCAAGAGTACTTTTCTCTTGCTGTATCATTGATGGCAAGATTTTTAGCACAGAGTAGATTAGGAAGTGTGAATACCATCACTATTATTGAGTTATTTTTAGGAACTTAGTATGCAGAAAATGCTGCAGCTTATACTTAGATACCTTGGGGATGCTCTAGTGTTTAATAACCTAATTGAGCTGACTGAGTCCTATTTAAAGACAGCAGACAAAGCACAATATGCAACTTCACATTCACAGACAGATTTTTAACCCACTCTCTACTTAAAAGATTTCCTATTTGTTTTTAACATAAGAAGCACAAACACACACACACAGAAAATGTAAAAGATCGAAGTGGTTAGCCTTTTTTGCAATAAGTTATGCTATTCTGCTTCCTTCCTATTTGGGATCCAGTTTTTAAGACTTTCAAAGACTCATAAGAACAAAGAAGGTGTACATTTTCTTTGCATGAACCAAGCAAGCAATTGAAAAGCAAAAATGTAAGCCATGTCCTCCCAGTCACTAACACTACATCTAAGTGGAGGTTGTTAGTGTTAGATGCTTGTGCCGCTCACTTATTTATATATTCTGTAAATAGTTATCGCTGACTTAGTATATGTTAGACGTTAAAGATATGGCCACATGGTGATGTCAAGACAAAGCCTTTGTCTTTACAGAGTTTACAGTCTAACAGAAGAAACGGACACGTGTATGCCTGTGCGCACACACACACACACGTGCACACAAACTAACATGGTTCAGTTAGTGCTAACTGCTTTGAAGACAAATAAAACAAGATAAAGGGATAGATAGTAACAGAGGGCAGAGTAAGGTGGCTATAATAGAGACGTTATAATGGAAGATCTCTCTGAGGAGATGGTCTTTGAAGAGAATCTGCTTAAGATGAGGGGAAAACTATACAAACATTAAGGGAAAGAAAATTCTAGGAAGAGGGAGCTGCTTGTGCACAGACTGTAACAAAAACAGTCTTGGCATAATCCTAGAATTGTAAGAAAGACAGAGGTGTATAAGAAAGGGAGGAAGAAGGTCAGAGAAGGAACATATAACACAATATACACAGGTTTAACACAGTTAATACAAAATTTTGTAGGCCATTGAGAGGGCTTTAGATTTTATTGTTAGCACAATAAAAAGCCATTGAGCATGACATGGTCATCTGCATTACTGTCTCATGGCAGCTTTTCCAGTTCAACTTTCCCGAAACTGAACTCATTATCTTTCCCATCCTTTTCCCCCAAAGTGTTTATTCCTCCTAATCCCTCTATGACATTTAAAAATCAAGATTCTGTCCTTCCTGCACATATGAAATATTATGATCACTACTGATTCCTTTTTCTTCTCTACCTTCCTCATAATGTGTAAAGAAAGCTAAACTAGACACCTGAGCACCTGAATTCTAGTCCTTGCTTTGAACCTACTCTCTGAATGGCATTTAGCAGGTCACCCAACCTCTCTGAGCCTCTTTTCTCAGTTTAAGACAAAAATACTAGATGGCTGTCAGAATTATTATTTATGATGTGCTTGTTATATGCCAGGTTCCTCACGAGCAACTGATTTATCGATAAACTGAGGAACAGATGGTAAATTAGTTTGCTCAAAGTTAGGCATCTAGTAAGAGGTAGATTGGGGATTTGAGGCAATTTTCTCTTGGCAGAGGTGAGGCATTTAATAAGTATGCAATCCTGCCTTTAAAATAAAGTTGTGTATGAGCGTATGCTCTGAAATAAAAATCAAAGTATTACCTTCTTCATCCACTATTGGACATATTTTATAGTTCTAACTTCATTCAGGACTTATCCTAACACTTATTCTGATTCATGCTCTGTCTTGAGGATAAAGATATGGAAGATCCCGATCTTACCATGAAATAATGTCAAATTTATATAGATCTCTAGAGTATCCTGCAGGAGCTTTATTTCAGTTAGGGATAGAGTAGAGCAGGCAGGTTGCATATGTAAATGGACATGTAAGTAAGTCTTGAAGGATCACGTTTTTATGCTGAAGTTCAGCTGCCGCACTGGTTCAAGGGCTCGTTGCCACAAAGGGCCTTAAAGCTGGGAAGCTGGGAGGAACCTTAGGAGTTAACAATTTCAGGCCAGTTAGCACCCACTAGTTGGAACCACACGCACGTGCTGAATGTTTGTGCTCTTCTCTTTTATATTTTCAACACTATTAATTTCCTCTCATTCTGGATTATTTTTTTCAACCTCTCTGTACCTTCCTTAATCAGTTTGTAATTGATTTAGCAGTTTACTATGCCTAATTGTATTATAAATGATTTAACGTCTTTTTATTTGCCCTTTTAGGTTTTACCTTAGTTCTCTTAACCTTTTTTTTTCACCTTATCCAAACTTTCATTTCTTCTTTCATTCAGTCCATTGAGAGTGTGAGCCTCTTCTTATCTGTCTTGACTGTCCCACCTCAAATTGCACTGTCACTCTCTCCTTTTCTGTTTTATTTTTTCTTTTTAGCATTTATTTCTGCCAGACCTACTCTATTCTTATTTATTGTCTAACTTCCCTGTTTGAATTCATAAGGATTCTTTGTTTTTTTTCACTGCTCTCATCCCAGTCATCGCTGCATGCCTGTCACAAATGAGGTCCTCAGTACATATTTGTTGAATTGAATGAATCTAATTAAAGAAAAAAATTCCAGAGGTACATGTTCTTCTAATATTAGCTGTATGCTTTTGCAGCCTCTTGAAGCGCCTCCACTGAGCTGTCAGCATGCCGTTCGTACGCCCTCGGGAAAGCAGTTTTGGATCAGACTCTTCCCTCCTTTCTCTTGCCTGTACCTATGCCCCACAATCACTTAATCCTGCATTTGCTCAAACAGGAAAGCACTTTTTTGAAAAGTGTGTTTTACATACAGGTGGTGGTGTTTGTGGAAGGCTCCATGATATTGCCTAGATTCTACCTTCATTTTGTTGCAAACTGTAGTGTTGTCCAAACAGTACTGTTGTCCAAACACTATAAGTGAAAGAAAACAAAAATTCTCTAATTTTGAGGTTAAGGAATTTCCCCTGGCTTTAAAATCTTCAGTTGTGTTTTAGAAAGGGAAAGATTTATGAACCTGCACTTACAGTCCTATCTTTTTGCAGTACTTTTTTTGCTCTCGTGATCTAAGAAGATAGTTGATATATTGGCTACTTGCTCTCCCCATTGTCAGTTTTGATCAGCATTTATACGTGTGTATGTGTATGTGTTATTAAACATAAACATAAGTACCATAAACATAAATTATTATCTTATAAAATACCTGTGCAGCCAACAGAATAATTCTAATAGCATAAATTTTAATGGTTCACTGCTGACTAGGTGTGCTTATAACCAGAGTTCCTTCCTGCCTGCCACATGTCCATAGTGGATTTCTCATACTATTCTACATTCCACAGAATTGGTATTTTTGTAGAGTGTTGGGAGTGATACCACTGGCTGCATATTCTACCCACTTCACATGCTAACTCTTGATTTCTTCTAAAATACATATTCCACTGAACCATAGATTACTATCCTTCTCAGAGGAGAGATACCAAAAAAATACAACATGACTAAAAACATGTGATCTTACCAAAATAGTTCTTTAACATCTAAAATGCTGTATTTCCAAAATATATTCAGTACCATACAGCATGAATTCTCTAAAGCAATGCAAATGGATGGAAATGCTATAGAGGAAGTTTTTCCAAAAGATCCCCCTGGAACTCGAGATAAAGCCTAGTCTGTTCCTATTTAACCTCCTCATTAATGACCTGGAAAAGGGTGGGAGTCAACAGCACATTAATTAAATTCACAGATGTTTCTTAATTGAAAGGTGTAGCACATATCAGCAAAGGACACAGACTCTGAGGTAAAAAACTGGAGTATGAGAAAAAACATACATCTGGGCTGGAAAATAATCTAAAAACCAGAGTTCATTGGTTGAACATGCTTGAGATGGTGTTCCTAGTTCCATGACTCTCAGGCTGAAGATGAGAGTAGAGTATATGCCAATACTATGATCCATTTTAGGTGACCAGCGATCCAGCTTAGAAGAAAGAGACACATAAAGGGATATTATTCAGGACAGCGATGCAAGTAGCCCCTTGAGGTGTTGTTAATCTCAAGTTAGTATAAATACAGAGGCATCAATGTTTCAATGTAGCAAGAAGAGATAGCTGGAAGAAATCATGATTTGTGAAAATAAGAATTTATGTATGGTTCCATAATTAAGTCGAATTTGCAAGAGTCAGATCACACAAACTTCAAAAATGCTCTCATTATATAAGTGAGGAATATGATACCAAGAAAGTTTAAGGCACTAGCCCAGATTCCTAAGGCAACTACTTAACAGAACCTGAGCTGAAGTTTAAGTCTATTGACTACTGATTTCTCTACTGGATCCCTGCACCATTGCCAGATCTGACTTGAATATCAGCATCAGGGTAGTGAAAATATCCTGACTCTATTATAGGGGGTTCCTGGTAAAAAAGCTTTAGAAGAAAGTTAAAATTCCATACCAATGTCCTGGAGGAATAAAAGAAGCAGAGAGAGCACCAGTGCAGGATAAAGGCAAGAATGGATGTTTATGGTATCATTTCTTCTTTGCAGACCATTTAGTGATAGGTTCCAAACTGACTTGTGAAAAGTGGGCAAAGAGCACCATACCAGGAGCCAGAAGAATTTTGTTTGAAACCTTGGACATTTATTTCAGTATTGTGATTTTCAGCTTCAAAATTTGCAAATTAAATCTCAATAAAATTAATTAGTCAATTAATTAATACCTATACTAGCCACTTGACAAGGCTGTGGTAACAGTCAAATTTTTTTTTTAATTACAGGAAGGATTTTGTAAAAGGGAAAACTCATATAAATTAAGATATAATTTGCCTGAATCCTGACTTAATGACATGCTCTAACTTCCTAAGCAGAGTCCATTCAACTGAGGCCATGCAGCTGCAGTGACTTGTTGGAAAGTCCATCCAGTAAAGAAACAGATATTCAGGGAATGTAAACTAAAACAAGGCTGAAGACAGGGCTTCGTGGGAGTGAAAGGTTCCTGCATCTAACATCACCTGAAAGACAGTAGGTTGATACTCGGTATGTGTATATTCTGTAAGAATACTAAAGGTTTCTATATTCATTGATTAATAAGAATGCTCAGGAGAAGTCAGCCCAGACTTAGTGTCTAGGATCTAGCAAGATTGTAAAGGACTCAGCTATAAAAAGGAACGAAATTGGGTCATTTGTAGAGACGTGGATGGACCTAGAGAGTGTCATACAGAGCTAAGTAAGTCAGAAAGAGAAAACAAATATCGTATATTAACGCATATATGTGGAATCTAGAAAAATGGTATAGATGATCTTATTTGCAAAGCAGAAATAGAGACACAGACATAGAGAACAAATGTGTGGACGCCAAGGGGGAAAGCGGGAGTGGGAGGAATTGGGAGATTGGGATTGACATAGATACACTATTGAACTATGTATAAAATAGGTAACTAATGAGAACATACTGTATAGCACAGGGAACTCTACTTAATGCACTGTGGTGACCTAAATGGGAAGGAAATCCAAAAAAGAGGGGATATATGTATATCTATAGCTGATTCTTCTTGCTGTACAGTAGAAACTAACACAACATTGCAAAGCAACTATACTCCAATTAAAATTAATTTTAAAAAAAAGATTATAGTGGAAATGGCAAAATTTTATACAGTCAAAAGGACCTGTTTGTAACCTAGCTTCACTGCTCCTGGGCAGTGTGACTTGGGAAAGTCACCAAACTTTAGTTGTTTCACTTATAAAAGAAATGATAATGTTATTTATGTCAAAAAGGTCAAAAAGTTGTTGAAAGGATTAGAGAAGCTCATGTAAATTGTCCAGTACAGTGCTGTACCTACCACATAATCATTTTTATGCCTTCCAAAGTAGTGATGGGAAATTTCCTCGCAGATGGAGAAACATTTCACGGATTGCATGTCGGTCAACTTCTATGAGATTTATTTAAAACCCCAAGATGTGAACAGAGCTGTCAATGTTAATGAAAATAAAGGCAGTAGCCACTGAATGCATCTAGCTGTAACTCCACAAATGATACATGATCATACTGTGGGAAAATTTTGCCTTCACAAGTTGATAATATTTCAGATGATTTCATGAGTCTTTTTCATTTTTAATTTCTCTGACTGTGATTTTTCTAAGTTAAGGATTTTTCTACGTTGAGATAACTAGGGAAAAGATTGTTCAACTAACCTTTTGCTGTGCTATTAGTTCCATTAAAACCAACTTATTAAATATAGGCTGGTCAGGTCCAGGGAGCAATGAAAATTAGAAATAATGTTCCAGATCTTTTAGGTAGGTTGAGCCATGAAATAATCACAGCCATGATTTTCCCAGAGCTAACCATTCACTTGCACCCTAGCACTTATGAATCATTATGTTACTGTTTTCCTCTTAATGTCTGCTCTGCATCAATGGTCATAATGGATGGAGACTGATGGGGAATTGAGACTTCGCAGCAACTTAGCAATTAAAATGCTCAACTGGTCTTTGTTCTAGCGTTCCCCGATGGATATGGCCCTGTTCATTAAACTGCATGTTGATTACAGCCACTGTGTGCTATCGATCTGTGTTTCCCAGCCCTGTGATTGTAGAAGTATTAAGTTGCCATAGGCATCTATAACAACACACACCTCTGAATTTAATGCTGCTGACAATTATACAACGAAAAAATTATAGTCACTTTTTGTGCTGACTTAAGGATACCAAAGGAAATTTTCAAAACCTGCCTCCATTTAATTATTTTAATAAGTATTTCACTTTATACCATAGATGTGGTTTTAAAATTGTCCAGATAATAAAAACATATTTCCTCATTGACTTACTTTATAAATTTCAGGTGAGATTTGTTTTTATATTCAATTATCAGTGACTCCATTACATTAGTTTGAAATTTCTCTCTTCTGTTCCCAACCTTTTCCTCTCTGTCAAGTAGTTGATGATGTGTAAACCAGCACTTAGATGTGCTGAGAGAGAATGTTATTTCAAAGAATGTGATCATGGATCTTTTTATGAAACAGCTTTTTGAAATGGGAACAACTATCCTGAAATGTATATGTTTATATTAGCTTTCTTTTATTCTTTAACATCTTTATTGCAGTATAATTGCTTTACAATGTTGTGTTAGTTTCTGCTGTATAACAAAGTGAATCAGCTATATGTATACATATATCCCCATATCCCCTCCCTTTTGCATCTGGTTCCCACCCTCCCTATCTCACCCCTCTAGGTGGTCACAAAGCACCGAGCTGATCTCCCTGTGCTATGCGGCTGCTTCCCACTAGCTATCTATTTTACATTTGGCAGTGTATATATGTCAATGCTACTCTTTCACTTCGTCCCAACTTACCCTTCTGCTTCCCCGTGTCCTCAAGTCCATTCTCTATGTCTGTGTCTTTATTCCTGTCCTGCCCCTAGGTTCATCAGAACCATTTTTTTTTTTTTTTTTTAGATTCCATATATATGTGTTAGCATATGGTATTTGTTTTTCTCTTTCTGACGTACTTCACTCTGTATGACAGTCTCTAGGTCCATCCACCTCACTACAAATAACTCAATTTTGTTTCTTTTTATGGCGGAGTAATATTCCATTGTATATATGTGCCACAACTTCTTTATCCATTCATTTGTCGATGGACACTTATGCTGCTTCCACGTCCTGGCTATTGTAAATAGTGCTGCAATGAACATTGTGGTACGTGTCTCTTTTTGAATTATGATTTTCTCAGGGCATATACCCAATAGTGGGATTACTGGGTCAAATGGTAGTTCTCTATTTAGTTTTTTAAAGAACCTCCATACTGCTCTCCATAGTGGCTGTACCAATTTACATTCCCACCAAGAGTGCAAGAGGGTTCCCTTTTCTCCACACCCTCTCCAGCATTTATTGTTTGTAGGTTTTTTGTTGATGGCCATTCTGACTGGTGTGAGGTGATACCTCATAGTAGTTTTGATTTGCATTTCTCTAATGGTTAGTGATGTTGAGCAACCTTTCATGTGTTTGTTGGCAATCTGTATATCTTCTTTGGAGAAATGTCTATTTAGATTTTCTGCCCATTTTTGGATTGAGTTGTTTGTCTTTTTGATATTGAGCTGTATGGGCTGCTTGTATATTTTGGAGATTAATCCTTTGGCAGTTGCTTTGTTTGCAAATATTTTCTCCCATTCTGAGGGTTGTCTTTTCATGTTGTTTATGGTTTCCTTTGCTGTGCAAAAGCTTTGAAGTTTCATAAGGTCCCATTTGTTTATTTTTGTTTTTATTTCCATTTCTATAGGAAGTGGGTCAAAAAGGGTCTTGCTGTGATTTATGTGAAAGAGTGTTCTTCCTATTTTATCCTCTAAGAGTTTTAGAGTGTCTGGCCTTACATGTAGGTCTTTAATCCATTTTCAGTTTATTTTTGTGTATGGTGTGAAGGAGTGTTCTAATTTCATTCTTTTACATGTAGCTCTCCAGTTTTCCCAGCACCAGTTATTGAAGAGGCTGTCTTTTCTCCATTGTATATTCTTGGCTCCTTTATCAAAGATAAGGTGACCATAGGTGCGTGGGTTTATCTCTGGGCTTTCTATCCTGTTCCATTGATCTATATTTCTGTTTTTGTGCCAGTACCATACTCTCTTGATTACTGTAGTTTTGTAGTATAGTCCGAAGTCAGGAAGCCTGATTCCTCCAGCTCCGTTTTTCTTTTTCAAGATTGCTTTGGCTATTTGGGGTCTTTTGTGTTTCCATACAAATTGTGAAATTTTTTGTTCTAGTTCTGTGAAAAATGCCATTGGTAGTTTGATAGGGATTGCATTGAATCTGCAGATTGCTTTGGGTAGTATTGTCATTTTCACAACATTGATTCTTCCAATCCGAGTACATGGTATATCTCTCCATCTGATTTTATCATCTTTAATTTCTTTCATCAGTGTCTTATAGTTTTCTGCATACAGGTCTTTTGTCTCCTTAGGTAGGTTTATTCTAGGTTTATTCCTAGTATTTTATTCTTTTTGTTGCCATGGTAAATGGGAATGTTTCCTTAATTTCTCTTTCATATTTTTCATCATTAATGTATAGGAATGCAAGAGATTTCTGTGCATTAATTTTGTATCCTGCTACTTTACCAAATTCATTGATTAGCTCTAGTAGTTTTCTGGTAGCATCTTTAGGATTCTCTATGTATAGTATCATGTCATCTGCAAAAATGACAGCTTTACTTCTTTTCTGATTTGGATTCCTTTTATTTCTGTTTCTTCTCTGATTGCTGTGGCTAAAACTTGGAACACTATGTTGAATAATAGCGGTGAGAGTGGGCATCCTTGTCTTGTTCCTGTTTTTAGAGGAAATGGTTTCAGTTTTTCACCATTGAGAATGATCTTGGCTGTGGGTTTGTCATATATGGCCTTTATTATGTTGAGGTAATTTCCCTCTATGCCTACTTTCTGGAAGGTTTTTATCATACATAGGTGTTAAATTTTGTCAAAAGCTTTTTCTGCATCTATTGAGATGATCATATAGTTTTTATCCTTCAGTTTGTTAATATGGTGTATCACATTGATTGATTTGCGTATATTGAAGAATCCTTGCATTCCTGGGATAAACCCCACTTGATCATGGTGTATGATCCTTTTAGTGTGCTGTTGGATTCTGTTTGCTAAGTATTTTGTTGAGGATTTTTGCATCTATGTTCATCAGTGATACTGGTCTGTAGTTTTCTTTTTTTGTGACATCTTTGTCTGGTTTTGGTATCAGGGTGATGGTGGCCTTGTAAAATGAGTTTGGGAGTGTTCCTCCCTCTGCTATATTTTGGAAGAGTTTGAGAAGGATAGGTGTTAGCTCTTCTCTCAATGTTTGATAGAATTCGCCTGTGAAGCCATCTGGTCCTGGACTTTTGTTTGTTGGAAGATTTTTAATCACAGTTTCAATTTCATTACTTGTGATTGGTCTGTTTATATTTTCTATTTATTCCTGGTTCAGTCTTGGAAGGTTGTGCATTTCTCAGAATTTGTCCATTTCTTCCAGGTTGTCCATTTTATTGGCATAGAGTTGCTTGTAGTAATCTCTCATGATCCTTTGTATTTCTGCAGTGTCAGTTGTTACTTCTTTTTCATTTCTAATTCTATTGATTTGAGTCTTCTCCCTTTTTTTCTTGATGAGTCTGGCTAATGGTTTATCAATTTTGTTTATCTTCTCAAAGAACCAGATTTTAGTTGTATTGATCTCTGCTATCGTTTCCTTCATTTCTTTTTCATTTATTTCTGATCTGATTTTTATCATTTCTTTACTTCTGCTAACTTTGGGGTTTTTTTGTTTGTTTGTTTTTCTTTCTCTAATTGCTTTAGGTGTAAGGTTAGGTTGTTTATTTGAGATGTTTCTTTTTTCTTGAGGTAGGATTGTATTGCTATAGACTTCCCTCTTAGAACTTCTTTTGCTGCATCACATAGGTTTTGGTCGTTGTGTTTTTATTGTCATTTTTTCTAGGTATTTTTTGATTTCCTCTTTGATGTCTTCAGTGATCTCTTGGTTATTTAGTATGTACTGTTTAGCCTCCATGTGTTTGTATTTTATAGAGATTTTTTTCCTGTAGTTGATATCTAGTCTCATAGCATTGTGGTTGGAAAAGATACTTGATACGATTTCAATTTTCTTAAATTTTCCAAGGGTTGATTTGTGACCCAAGATATGATCTATCCTGGAGAATGTTCCATGAACACTTAAGAAGAAAGTGTATTCTGTTGTTTTGGGATGGAATGTCCTAGAAATTTCAATTAAGTCCATCTTGTTTAATGTGTCATTTAAAGCTTCTGTTTCTTTATTTATTTTCATTTTGGTTGATCTGTCCATTGGTTAAAGTGGGGTATTAAAGTCCCCTACTATTACTGTGTTATTGTTGATTTCCCCTTTTATGGATGTTAGCATTTGCCGTGTGCACTGAGGTGCTCCTATGTTGGGTGCATAAATATTTTACAATTGTTATATCTTCTTCTTTGATTGATCCCTTGATCAGTATGTAGTGTCCTTCTTTGTCTCTTGTAGTAGTCTTTACTTTAAAGTCTATTTTGTCTGATATGAGAATTGCTACTCCAGCTTTCTTTTGATTTCCATTTGCATGGAATATCTTTTTCCATCCCCTCACTTTCAGTCTGTATGTGTCTCTAGGTCTGAAGTGGGTCTCTTGTAGACAGCATATATACAGGTCTTGTTTTTGTATCCATTCAGCCAGTCTATGTCTTTTGGTTGGAGCATTTAATCCATTTACATTTAAGGTAATTATTGATATGTATGTTCCTATTACCATTTTCTTAATTGTTTTAGGTTTGTTTTTGTAGGTCTTTTCCTTCTCTTGTGTTTCCTGCCTAGAGAAGTTCCTTTAGCCTTTGTTGTAAAGCTGGTTTGGTAGTGCTGAGTTCTCTTAGCTTTTGCTTGTCTGTAAAGGTTTTAATTTCTCTGTCGAATCTGAATGAGATCCTTGCTGGGTAGAGCAATCTTGCTGTAGGTTTTTCCCCTTCATCACTTTAAATATGTCCTGCCACTCCCTTCTGGCTTGCAGAATTTCTGCTGAAAGATCAGTTGTTAAACTTATGGGGATTCCCTCGTATGTTTTTTGTTGTTTTCCTTTTCTGCTTTTAATATTTTTTTTGTATTTAATTTTTGATAGTGTGATTACTATGTGTCTTGGCATGTTTCTCCTTGGATTTATTCTGTATTGGACTCTCTGCACTTCCTGGACTTGACTATTTCCTTTCCCATATTAGGGAAGTTTTCAACTCTAATCCCTTCAAATATTTTCTCAGTCCCTTTCTTTTTCTCTTCTCCTGGGACCCTTATAATTCGAATGTTGGTGCATTTATTGTTTTCCCAGAGGTCTCTGAGACTGTCCTTAATTCTTTTCATTCTTTTTTCTTTATTCTGCTCTGCAGTAGTTATTTCCACTATTTTATCTTCCAGGTCACTTATCCATTCTTCTGCCTCAGATATTCTGCTATTGATTCTTTCTAGAGAATTTTTAATTTCATTTATTGTGTTGTTCATCATTGTCTGTTTGCTCTTTAGTTTTTCTAGGTCCCTGTTAAACGTTTCTTGTATTTTCTCCATTCTATTTCCAAGATTTTGGATCATCTTTACTATCATTACTCTGAATTCTTTTTCAGGTAGACTGCCTATTTCCTCTTCATTTGTTTGTTCTGGTGGGTTTTAACCTTGCTCCTTCATCTTCTGCATATTTCTCTGTCTTCTCATTTTGCTTAACTTACTGTGTTTGGGGTTTCCTTTTTGCAGGCTGCAGGTTCATAGTTCCCATTGTTTTTGGTGTCTGCCCCCAGTGGGTAAGGTTGGTTCAGTGGGTTGTGTAGGCTTCCTGGTGGAGGGGACTGGTGCCTGTGTTCTAGTGGGTGGGGCTGTATCTTGTCTTTCTGGTGGGCAAGGCTGCGTCCAATGGTGTGTGTTGGGGTTTCTGTGAACTTGGTATGATTTTAGGCAGCCTCTCTGCTAATAGGTGGGGTTGTGTTCCTGTCTTGCTAATTGTTTTGCATGGGGCGTCCAGCACTGGAGTTTGCTGGCCGTTGAGTGGAGCTGGGTCTTAGTGTTGAGACGGAGATCTCTGGGAGAGCTCTTGCCGATTGATATTACGTGGGGTCGGGTGGTCCAATGTCCTGGACTCGGCTGTCCCACCTCAGAGGCTCAGGCCTGACATCAGGCTGGAGCGCCAAGACCCTGTCAGCCACATAGCTGCTCGGTACGGCTACCTTTGTGCAGCTGACCCACGGGTAGTGCAGAGGCTGAGGGCTCAGGCCCAGCCTTGGACTTCACACACACGTGGCCGCCCTGCATTCAGTGCCTGAGTTGGGTTACCCCTTACTCTATATTAGTTTTCTTAAAGTGGAATGTACTTGAAAATAATTGTGATATGAAGAATGAAGCTATTTTAATTGACACATAATGAAGCCTTGTTATAGATCACAGTGATTGAAAAGAATGATTCTATGAGACATATCTAGTAAACTTTAGTTAATAACACAGGTTAAACATGAATATTTCAAACACTCTTAAACTCATCAGCAAGACCTATAAATACTATCACTTAGATGTTTACTTTAACCACTGATGCATTTTAACAATATAGTTAATTTCCTGGGTCCTGTTTTAACACCAGTAGCAGAACCTACTAACTCTTTAAGCATTCAAATTTCCTAGAGATATAACATGGCTTTTATACATGTAACTCTGTTACAAAGATGAGAGGGATGAGATGATACTTAACTAGTTTTTCAAAGTAAGAATAATTTTAGATTGAAGTCAAAATGATGAACCATATTAACAGAAACCTTATGCCTGTATAAATAAGTGTACCGTAAATTTGGTTCTTCCCTAGAATTTAGGTATTATTGTCAAGTCTCAAGAAAGTGAAAATAAGTGATAATTAACACATTTTAACATGCCAAAAACATAGAGGCCAGGGGAACAGAATAAGTTACCTTTCAAGAAGCAGCAGGGTCTTCTGAATATTGCATGTGAACTACTGTTAACCCAACAGTTTATCCCAGTGCTTTAAAAAGCCGTTCTGCCAAACTCCAGCCCCTAAATCAAACTGCTCTGTTAGATGTAAAGTCACTTTATAAAGTTAAGGCAGCACAGGTCATATTTCACATTATTTGATATTATTTTAGTTTTGGGAAAAACCTGTGACTGGTCTAATTCATGCCACTGAATCACTTCATATGTTTAAAATATCCTATATGTTTTCTGTTTAGGCTTGAATATGCCTTTTAGAGTTATTTTTATTAGGTTTTAAATCACATCATAGTATATACTTAGTTCTAGGTCATCATTGTGACCTAACATTCTCTGAAGCCCAAAGACTTCTGTTGTACATTTCTGGGATAAATTCACCTGGAGACATTGTAGAAGCAATGCCAAGCTGATTGAGATGCAGCAACTGCTTCAGTGGATTATAATTTAAGAGACATCTCAAGGCCTCACTTGTCAACAACAACAAAATCACTCATTTGCATGACACTGCTCAAAGCCCTCCTTTCCCATCACCAAACTTGTCATTTCTTTGGGTTAAGAAATTTTCTCATAAGACTCTTGATAAAATTACAACATCCTCCCTGGCAGAGAAGTAGATTCGCTCTCACACCCATTAGACTAAGAAGGGAAAAGGGAAGAGACATAGGTCAAGAGTATCCTACTGTCGATGGGAAAGTAGAAGAGAAGGGGATTGGAAGGATTCAGACAATCAGAGGATAAATGTGAAGAGGTGGAAGCAGATAAGTCAAAAATATTTTTCAACTCTACTGCATTCTCAAAATAAATAATTTTATTTATAATAATTTAATACACAAAAAAGTAAGTTGTAAGAGCAATTCTTATCTGAGAATCATGAAGTCCATTCAGCAATCATCTACTTCCTTTACCCCCACGAGAGTGCAACTGAAAGCCATGCTTGCAAGATCTTTGTTGAGATTCCCATCACCTAAAAAGAATCAGAACCTCTGCTAGTCTTTTTTCATCTGAAATCCCCATAGTACCTTCCTGGTAATCAGGAGCAAGTTACCTCTTCCTCAGCCTCTGAGACCCCAAACACATGACATTATTCCTCCCGTTGAAAAGATGTTACAATAACAATTATTCCTAGAATCTCCTTGGCAACAGGAGTCACTGTAATTGTCCTCAGAACCTTTGTTCTTTTCAACATTCTTCTATACGTCCTTATACATTTTGTAGAATCCAAACTGTCCTCTTGGGTGCCTAATCTCTTAGTATAGCATTACCTGAAGAATAGCTGATTATACTCTCTAATTTTTCTGGATACTATAGACAATAGCCTATGAGTCCTTAGTGTTTTTTGGTGTGTGCTGGCTAATAAATACGACTTGTACTGCACCTAATGTTACCTTCAGCAAGGGAAAAATATGAACAAAATTTAATAGGGAATGACAACTTAGACCATTATGCCCCACACGTTTTTTTCCTACTTTATGTTGTGTATTATCAATATGACGAAGCTCTTTAATTCTTATGAACCTGACTCCGCATGTACAAGTTTTAGCTGTGTAATGTAGCTTTTCTTTTTAGAGATTGAGTGTGAGCCTTAAAGCAGAGTCATGAAAATGTATGAGGAAATAGAATCTGAGTTATGTAGCTGCAAGTAAATACTCAGATAATACAATTCATACAAAATTCCCAGGAGGACTAATATAGCTAAAAGATACAAATCAGATCTTAGGCATTCTGTATAGGATAAATATTTTCATTGAAGACACATTTTTCAAAAGGCATTAGAAAAAGATTTGGTCTCTTAGCCAGCAGATTCAGAGAGAATGGAATAATGTGTGTTGAGTATATAGGGGAAGGGATCAGGGAAAAGGAAAGATAGAATTGACTTATAATGTTGTTTACCATGACATCAGCAAAGGAAAATAAATAGAAATAAGATCTGTGAAGTATACAAGATAAGAAATACAAGGCAAGAATTTGAGCACATTTTAGAAGCTTAGCAAAGGATAAAGTGTCCAGGGGAGAAAGCTGATGATAGCCTTTATAACAGAAAAGAGAATGATTAAAATCAGAGGCAAAATATTATATTTGTCTTTTTTATTGACTATAGTTGATTTACAATGTTATGTTAATTTCTGCTGTACAACAAAGTGATTCAGTTATACATATATATACATTCTTTTTTAATATTCTTTTCCATTATGGTTTGTCATGGGATATTGAATAGGACCTTGTTGTTTATCTATTCTATATATAATAGTTTGCATCTGCTAATCCTAAAGTCCCACTCCATCCCTCTCCTACCTCCTTTTCCCCTTGGCAATCACAAATCTATTCTCTATGTCTTTGAGTCTGTTTCTGTTTCATAGATAAGTTCATTTGTGTCATACTTTAGATTCCACATATAAGTGATATCATAAGACATTTGTCTTTCTCTTTCTGACTTACTTCACTTAGTATGATAATCTCTAGCTCCAACCATGTTGCTGTAAATGGCATTATTTCATTCTTTTTTATGGCTGAGTAATATTCCATTGTATATATGTACCACATCTTCTTTATCCATTCATCTGTCAATGGACATTTAGGTTGTTTCCAAGTCTTGGCTATTGTGAATAGTGCTGCCATGAACATAGGTGTGCAAAAACATATTTGTCAGGATGAGAAATTATTCTAATGTTAAACAAATGGTTTTAACTGTAGGATAAAAAGAAGAAATAATGGACAAGATTCTACCACAACCTTAATGAAAACAGAAGGTAATATGGACCCAAAAGTTGTATTTTTAAGTGATAAAAAAGAATTAGACTTTAGAAGTGGAAAACATTTGTCAAGAAAATATCATAATGCATATAGGTAATAATACTGTATTGTATATACAAAAATTGGCTATGAGGATAGATCTTCTGTTGTGTTCTTATTACATAATAATAATAGGAATAATAATAAACAGAAAGGACAGAAGGAAACTTTTGGAGGTAATGGATATGTTTGTAACATAGATTGTGGTGATAGTTTTACAAAAGTACAGTCATCATTTCCAAACTCATCGAGTTGTATAAGTTATATATGTACAGCTTATTGTATATCAATCATACCTCAATAAAGTGGTTTTAAAAAAAATCATTAGTATGCAAAGGTTAAATAAAAGATCTTTGTTATATGGAATATACACTCTTCCGTTAGATGATTGTCAGCACCAATATGAATCTGACATAGTGCATCTATAGCTATTCCAGCAAACAAACCGCTACAAAATTTAGTGGTTAAAAACAAAAAGTATTCATGTAGCTTTATGGGTCAGGTGATCATTTCTATTGATATGGGCCAGAATCAGCTTATTAAGTCTCTGTGCAACTCTATTTAGGTGGTAAATCAGCCAGCTGGCCTCTGTTAGGATTATTAGTCTGTGTTCCATGTGGCCTCTCGCCCTCCAGCAAGCTAGGCCAGATTCATTCCAGATATTATCATTCCATATATTAGATATGATATTATTCATTCCAGATATTACCCTGCTAATATCTGCTAATATCCCAGAGAGAGAGAGAGAGCTGAAACACACAGGTGTCTTGTGGCCTAGGTGTAGAACTGACAAACTTCTTTCATATTTTATTGGATGAATTAAGAGATTGGGATTGACATATATACACTAATATGTATAAAATGGATAACTAATAAGAACCTGATGTATAAAAAAATAAATAAAATAAAATTCAAAAAATCAAAAAAAAAATTTATTGACTAAGGCAAGACACAAGGCCGTGGTAGATTTAAGGAAAGAGGAAATAGACTGCACCACCGTATGTGAGTGGCTGCAAAATCACATTGGAAGCAGAAAGAACAGGGCGTTATGAAGTGTTAAATCATGGTGGCCTAAAAGAGAGTGACATTCAGGGACTAAAATGTGGTTTCTAATGGCTAAAGAGTAGGCTAAGTGGGGAAGAGATACCATGCTAAGATGGCTTGATTATGTCATAAGAAAAGTAGAGTCTACAAGAAGAGAGGAGCAGGGCAAGGCTGAGAAGTGGGAAGATAAAGATACGGATAGGATGCTATTAAAATAGTTGTTAGAAAAATTAGAGAGTAGTTAGTATATTTGAGAGTTTTCAGAAGTAAATGGTTGATGGATTGGTGTTGGCATATATGGATGAAGGCCAATCAGTGAGAAAGAGGAATGAGGGTAATACCAAGGTTTTAGGCTTAGACAATTGGGTCTTAGCACTATCCAGTGAAGAACATCACAGGATAATTGATTTCTCCTTTTTTGTGGGGAGTAAGTGGGGCTGTTGAGAATTAGTAGAGTTTCAGAAATGTTAAGGTTTTTAAACCTCTGACAATAATACATTTCAATGTTGTAGGAGAAATAGAAGTCAAACTATAAATTGAAGAAAGAATAAGTTAGGCAGAGACATCTTGTGCAAATAACTCTTTTATGACAGTTCTCTGAAAAAAGATGAAAAGTTGTAGGATGTAGCCAGAGGAGGATGAAAGATTGAAGGAAAATTTTGTTTGCTTTTTTAGTGTTTCTTTGCTTTTATTTTTAGGATGGAAAAAGTTTCAGTGTTTTATAGGTTGAGAAAAAGGGAAATTAAATATATAGGTGGTGAGAGGTTTGGGTTAGGATTAGCTTTTGGAAAAAGAAGGGAAAACAATTTCAAAAGCGTGTCATTAGATGCTTTTATATGCGCCAAGATGGGGACTTGAGAGTTAAATGCCTAAGTTCTTTTCTCTGCTCTGATGGTTTTGGTTAGTAGAATAGAATATTTAGGAAAATGAATAAGATATAGAATAGCTCCCTTGGGAAATTTGGGGAGAGAGCAGGCTGAGGACACCTAGAAGGACTGTGAAGGAAGGCTGAAGTACTACGGAGGAAACTTATTTTTGTTGCCAGGAACTATGTTCAGCCTTTTCATAGGTGTCACTACAATGAGATGTCTCATCAGCAGCTCCCTAGGCATGGAATCCCATCCTACACATGGAGAAATGAAGTCTCCTGGAAGATGCATTACCCGATCATCCTAATACTGTGGGGCCAGGACCAAGGATGTCAGTCTAGGTCTATTTGGATCCAAGGCAGGTCTTCCCACACCATACTTCCCTCAAATTTCAATTTTCTATGGTTTTCTGTTGATACTTGTCCACAACTTTTAACTGTCCAACTCCCATCCCTGATGAGAAAGAACTTCGTCCTTAATCACATGTACAAGCCAAGGGTTGGTCCCTCCTGAGGAACCATTTACAGAGATAGAAGGTTGCTGCAAGGAAAGAAACTGCTGTCTCATTCCCACAGGGGATGCCCATTTAGGCAGCAGACTTGCTGATCTGCTCTCTCTGATTATTTTTCAGGAAAAATAGGAATTATTAGGATGCAATATGGAGCAATGGTGGGGTAACACGCACCTCAGTGTTGGTGCAGCAGATATGCAGGACTTGTACCATCGTTCTAGTACCTGCCCAAGAAAGCTTCCTTTTGTGCAACAAGGTCCTAGTGAAAGAAGACTAAGCAGGAGATTATGGAGAGGGCCAGGACAGATTACCCTAGAATATTCCTCCTAAATCTGATCCTGTGCAGCAGAGAGACGTCATCAGGGGCTTCCAAGGAGTCCACCCACCTGCACATCCTGTGAGCAATAGGCATTGGGCATCCCACAACAGATGGGATGACATACCATCCAGAGTTAGTGCAAAGAGAAAAAAAGCTTTAAAATGGATTTGACATTGAAATTGTAGCCTGGACTAAGCTGCACTGGGCTTTTCAGAACCTAACAGAGCAAAAGCACTGAAAGATCTTTATAAGACGATGTTTAGTGGCAGGAACATGAGAAACAATAAGTCATGGTTAAATACAGCGATTGGAGAAAAGAAATAAAACCACTTCCTATTTATACCCCCACTAAAATCAGACTCTTTGATAAACAAGTTACACATGGAATCATGAAAAATATGAGTTAGTAGGAGCCCAGACACTTAGCATTTGACATGTTTTGGAAACAGCTTCAGAGTGAAAGTCTAGTCTAAGTATTCATATACCTAGAGATGGTGTGCGTGGCATGTGAAGTACAAAAATCATGGTAACATTTTTAGATGACATTTTTATTTGTTACTCATTTGCATAATTTAAAAATGTGTTTTTACCATAAACGTTATCTTCACTCAAGAAAACAATTCCTGCATCTTGTTTACTTTTCATCTTCTCAGTGTTTCACCTCCATAGCCAGCGCCACTCCAATTTCTGCCTCATTTAAAAGTAAATCGTCTCCATTTCATTTATAATTTCTGGGTTTCTTTCATTAAAAAATAAAGCTGATTATCCTCTATTTGTAATAAACTGCTTACTCTGGTTTTTCTTTTCTGGTCTTAAATAGTCAGTCAAGGTTGAGAGGTTTACACGGGCTGAGAGAGTCCTTCAGAGGACTCAAGAACACCTAGGTATAGGCTCAGAGCCATTGGATCTCTAATTGTGTGATTCTGGTTTCCTCCCATCTGGATTTATTTTCAAATGCAAGTGTTCCATAATTCATTCTCTTTTTTATAATTAAATAAATTCTAGCTGAAGGTCTGAATATTTTAAGGAGCATAGTTCTTGACACGAATTGGATGTTTAGTCTTTTATTGCGTTCATGATATCTGTAGCTAGATAATCTGGAGTTTAGAAAGACAAAAAATTCCTCAGAGTAAATCCTAGTGCTGCCAAAAAGATGGCAAATGCTAATGTGGGATCATGGAAAACCAATTGATCTGAGTTCAAATCTGTGAACCAGTGCCTTCATTTCATCGATTGCAACACTGAGGCAATGATTCTTACTTCAGAAAGATGTAGTCACAAATAAGATAACAATTTTAAAGTACCTGGTACTTAATAAGTGTTCACTTTCTTTCTTTAGCAGTTATAAAGGGATAATATAAATGCTACATATATGCTTATACTCTGTGATATGTTATGGACATATTTATAAATTTGGAGGACATGAACACATTCACTTAGAATCGAAATAATTTTGTTCTGTGTTTTTGACCAGAACAAGGATGGGAAATCTCTCAAATGTATTTTCATCATTTATATCTTCCTGGAATGCTTTTTCCCATCTGAGTTCTATGCCTTACCCCACCTTTGCATATTGAGATGCCTCCTATTTTCCATTCTCCTTCACCTAATACAGCTCTGTATTAATATCATATATTCCTATCAACACAGTAACATCAATCAATTATATCTCCTATGCATTTGGATTGTAAGCTTTTTTCTTCTTTATCTATAATTTCATGCAGGGGTACATGTCATATGGCAAAATCCTGTTAAATGAATTTTTTAATTAAAAAAAAAGTACTAGACAGAAGAAAATATTACCTAAACTTTCTTGAGTGCTTACTGTGTGTCCAGGCTGTGCTAAGTACTTTACATAGATTATCTTATTTAAACTAAAAACAAGCCCAGGAAGTAGGTATAGTTATTATTGCCATTTTACATATAAGGCCACTAAGGCATAGAGACATTAAGTAACATCATGCTGTCGCATGGGGAGGATGTAGATTTGAGATTCAAACACAAGCAGTCTTCTCCTTGAGCCGACGCTATTACTTTATTAATCACTATTATATTTTCTTTCTCTTTTTCCACTCTTCAAATTCTGTGAGGAGAACGCTTCAAGAGAAAAGTTATAGAGTTAAGTGGCTTGTCCGAGGCAAAATATATGTTAGAACATAATACATTATAGAACACAAAATCACATCTATGGACTGTATTCGTTGCCTACTACTATTATAACAAATTACCATAGATTCGGTGACTTAAAACAACACAAATTTATTATCTTACAGTTATGGAGGTCATACATTTGAAATCAGTTTCACTGGGCTAAAATCAAGGTGTCAATGGGCCTATATTCCTTCTGGAGGCTCCTGGGGAGAACTTGTTTCCTTGCATTCTCCAGCTTCTAGAGGACATGTACACTCCTTAGCTATGACCCCTTTCTCTACCTTCAAAACCAGCAGTATAACACCTTCTCTATAGTCTGGCATCTGCTTTTGTTGCTTTGAATTAACTGTTGGTAGAAATTGAACATTAAAGATGCTGCAGATGAGGGCTCAGAAAAAAGTGGGAGAGTGATGCCAAAAGCTTGGTCTCCCTGCACCGGTGCAGGGTCAAATCTCGGAGACAGAGTTTTGGGTGAAGTAGAAAAGGAGAGCTTTATCGCTTTGCCAGGCAGAGGGGGACACAGCAGGGGAGGATTTGATGAGGAGTTTTATAACAATGGTCCAAGGGTGGGGTTTCTGACAAGATTAGGGTGTGTGCAGGGTCTCAGGTGGTTGGTCTCCTAATCTTGATGAGCTTCTCTGGTCCCTTTAATCTTGCCTCAGGTGGTTTCTTGCTGCTCCTCCCTTGATTAGCAACTGTTCGATTCCGCCCTTTGGAACTCAGGGAAGGTCATGGAGGCTGGAGTCTTGCCTACAAGAATGGCCACAAAAAAAGCTTCCATGCTCAGGAGCCCACAGTCGTCCTCCCGCCCCTCCCCACCCCCAACAATTTCAGGAGCATGGTAGAGTAGAGAAAGCTATTTTCTTGGAGAAAAAATATGTTTTTTGTAAAAAGTTGGTATAAACATAAATGTTAAAGGCACTTCTGGTGAATGCTCACAGGGAAGTGAGAAACAGGTTATTGGAAATTGAAGGAAAAGAAACCCTTGTTATATAATGGCAGAAAACTTAGTGGCATCGAGGCTTTTAGTTGTATGGAAAGCAGTTGTATGGAAACTTGAAAATAATGAACTTGGATGTTTCGCTGAGATTTCTAATGTACTGAAGGTGTGATTTGGTTTCTTCTTGCTGCTTATTCCAAAAAGCCACTAGAAAGAGATAAATTGAAGGAAGAACTTAACCAAAAAAGAAATAAGGACTTGATGATTGGGGGAAATTCTCGGCCTATCCAGATTGCAAAAGAAGCTAAAATTAGGAAATTCACTGTCAGGAAATTCACTTTCACTCTGGAGTGAAAGCCAAGTGTGTGTGTAGCTAGCCAGCCTTTTGCTAACACCTAAGGAATATCGAAAGCTCAGAGCATTAAATCACACAGAGGCTCTATGAAGAGATTAGGCATGTGACTCACAGATCCCTTTCATCTTCTCAGCAGAAGCCAAAGTAAGAAATACGATTATCCAGGAAAGATGTGTGGAGGAGCCTCTTGTCTCATAGAGTGAACTCCTGTGATATATGCTTGAGACTCGCAAGTTTCTGGGAATGTTATACCAGCAGAAACACTGGCAGCTTGAACTGAAAGGGGCCGAGAGAGAACCAAATGAAACAAGGGCTGCCGAACCTCAAAATTTTACAGGCAGGAAACAGGCTTATAAAACTACTCATCTCCAAAAATGTGCTCCTCTACATGCAAAAGGGAGGATGACTCCTGTCCAAAAGCCAAATCTCCCTCCAGCCACTGACAATTAGTGGGCAAGAGCTGTTACAGTCGGAGGGAGCGGGTTACATGCAGAAACAGCACAGTCAGCTCTGACAGTCATCTTGAAATTGGTCATGCGGTGGTCTGACCAGCGTCATCTTGATTGTTTTAAGTACAGTTAATCTTCAGTTCCAGGGTCAATTTGTTCCCATTTCCTTGAGGCCAATTCTTGGAATTGTGGCAGCTCATGTCATGGCTGCAGCCTGGTCATCATGTAGTTAACTTCTTCCACCTGCTGGGGGTTTCAGTATCTACAAGACAGCCCACAGATATGGCTCAGAATATTATCTACAGCCCTTGAGGAGGAACTAAAGGTCCTTGACTATGCTTACTGACTAAACTATTATTATTTGGTCTCCTTTGACAGTTTTCCTTTGTTTCTACATTTTCTCACTTCTCTGATTAAACTTATTCTTTGGCCAAAGTTTTTCCACAGACAAAAGGTAGGCGGAGGACGTGGGGGGCAAGGACCATAGGGTCCTGCTCTGTTTCACTTAGATAAGATTTTGGACTTGATACTGAATGAGTTGAGGCTTTTGAGACCTTGGGGTGGGGTGAATGTACTTTCATGTGGGATGGATATGAATCTTCAGGGGCCAGAGAGTGAACTGTGATAGGATGAATAATGGCCTCCCAAGATGTCCCCATCCTAATACATCTGTATACTATGAATATAATACCTTACATGATAGACGGGTCTTTGCAGACTTGCTTAAGTTAGTATCTTGAGATGGGAGGATTACCCTGGATTATCTGGGTGGATCCAATGTAATCATAAGACAGAAAGGAGGATCAGAGTCCAAAATAGGAAAGGTACAGAGAGATGCAGATGTCAAAGAGGAGAAAAGATGCTACACAGCTAGCTGACCTTGAAGATAGAAGAAGAGGACATAAGCCAAGGAATGTAGGCAGCCTCTAGGAGCTAGAAAAGGCGAGAAAACAGATTTTCTCCTACAGCCCCCAGAAAAAAATGCAGGCTTGCCAATGCCTTCATTTTAGCATAATGAAACTGATTTTGGATTTCTGATCTCTAGAACTCTCATAAATATAGGTTGCTTTAAGCGACTAAATTTATGATAATTTATTAGAGTAACAATAAGAAACTAAAATATGGTTGGTGAATAATCAGATCTGTTTGTTCTGCAGCAATATAAGCACTGTTTCTTCTCTGAAGAATGAAGTTAAAACAAGATAAGTGTACACTCCCATTAATATATGCTAATATATAGAAAATAGGGTTTTTTAAAAATATATATTTACTATGTATCCTAGGAACTTGATAAAATCACCTTTTAGAATCTAGTAGCTTCTTCATAGATTCCTTAATGATGTTCTGTGAGTAAAGACAGTTTCACTTTATCCTTCACAACATATGTGATTTGATCTTATTTTACTTTATTATTATTATTATCATTTTTTGCATTGTATAGCTGCCTAAGACCTGCAGTAAAAAACTGAAAAGAAGTAGTGAGTGCAGACAACCATGTTTTGTTTCCAATTTTAGGGAAAGAAATCATTCCATTTTTTGCCACTAAGTTATTATACTAGCTTTTCATTTGATGCCTTCTGTGAAGTGGTGTGTGTTCTCTTCTATATCATGAATATATGTTAAATTTTCTTATATGCTTTTTCTTCAGCTACTGAAATCGTCCTATAATTTTAATATTTTTCTCTTCTAGTCTGTTTATCTGATGAATTGCATTGATTGTTTTTTAGTGATAAACCAGCCTTGCATTCCTGCATAAATCATACTTGGTCGTGATTCATTTTCATTTTTATATCTTTGTGGAATCAAGTTGCTAATATTTTTTCAAGAGTTTTTATATCTATGCTCATGAAAGATATAGGTCTGATGTTTTCTCCATAATGTAAGGTTTTAGCTTAGTGGAATGAGTAGGACAATAATTATTCATATTCTCTTTTCTGGAAGAGTTTGTGGTATTATTTATTCCTCAATCGTTCAATAGAATTTACTAATAAAGCCCAATAGGCCTAGAGTTTTCTTTATGAGAAACTTGAAGTTTTCACTACAACTTCAAGTCCTTTAAGAGAAGTAGAGCTATTTCTTCCTGAATAAACTTTGGTAGTTTTTTTTTTTTTTTCTCCTAAGGAATTTGTTCATTTCGTATAACTTGTCAACTGTGGTGTCATAAAATTGTTAATAATATGCCTTTTTTATCCTCTTAATTTTATAAGATCTGCACTGTTAACACCTCTTTAACTCCTGATGTTGATAATTTTTATAATCTTTCTTTCTTCATCAGTCTGGCTAGAGTTTCATCAATTTTATTCATCTTTCCAAAGAATGAGCTTTTGACTTCATTATTTTTCTCTGTTGTGTTATGTATTCTATTTTATTGTTTTCTGTTCTTACCTTTAATCTTGTGCTTAATCTGGATTTAATTTTCTTTTTTTCTAGCTTGTTAAATTGGAAACTTACATCATTGATTTGTGACCTTTCTTCTATAAGCATAAAATGCTATAAATTACTCTCTAAGTACTGTCTACACTCCAGATTTGGGTGGGTTTTTTTCTTTCATTTTTCTTTCATTGCAGAGGGTTTTTTGTTTGTTTATGTTTGTTGTTTGGTTTTTTTTTTTTAATCTATGAGTTATTAAGAGTAAGTTTGTGAATTTCTAAATATTTGGGGTTTCTTTCCAATATCTTTCCGTTATTGATTCTAGTTCAATTCTGATGTGATCAGAGAACATGCTTTATATAATTTCAGTTCTTTTAAATCTGTTGATACTTATTTTATGGCCCAGAATACATCTTGGTGAATGTCTCTTTTGCACTTGAAAAAAATGTTTTCCGCTCTTGTCGTATAGCATGTTCTATTAATGTTAGTCAATTTCCTTGATAACATTGTCTTCTATAGCTGCACTGATATTTTAAATATACTTGTTCTATCAGTTACTACCCATCATTATCAATCTACTATAATTGGGATTTCTCCACTTCTTACTTCAGTCCTGTTAGTTTTTGCTTCCTGTGTTTTGAAGCTGTTAGTATGTATTTACATTTAGGATTTTTTTTGTTTTTTTTTAATAAATTCATTCAAGTTTGAAATAGAAGAAGCAGAAAATGATGAGACAGAAATAGTATTTATTTGGCAGGAGTGGGGTTTTTTTTGTTTTTTTTTTTAAGATTTCTTTAAAATAATGCATAGTTCAATATTCTGTCAAATCATCCAGACTGAAATCTATTTTACTTGTCAGGATGCAATTTGTTTTACAAATTAATTCCCACTAAGCTATGAATGACACAGAGTAGTATACAGAGGAAGAAGCAGTGAAGTTTATTGAGATATCTCTGGACAGGTTTCCTTCTTAGGCATGCTTCATTTGGTAATTCTCCATGCATAAACTGGCTTTATTGTTCACAACATGAGTCTGGGTTGGTGGGAATGGCTGAAAACAGTACTTAGAGCAAAATGGTATATAAATTATGTTCTCAAATCTGAGACACTAGAAAGCACTGAAGAAGGGAATCAATGAGTAAATTCTGGGTTAATGGTTAATACTGTGGAACACAAGAAGTTTTCCAACCTTTACAAATAAACTTTGTTCTCTTTTTTCATCATATATAGATCTTTCTCTGCCACACAGTATTTTATTTATTGTTTGAAAAACTTCAAAGGAAACCTGGACAATTTTATTCCCAGGAGGTTGTTTCACCATCTGCTCAAGCAGTAAAACTTCATAGAACTTGGTATCAGTCTCAGGGTACGTCTACACAGCACCAATGAAAGAGAGATTTCATAACACTCTAATTATTTTTGGTTACCAAGTAGGAGAATTTGACTGGGAATGTTTTCTGCTTCCCATTTGTTAATTGATAATGATCCTAGTAATTAAATATTAACTAAATTTTGACTTTTAATGATGTTATCTGATTAAAGCAGATTTATTTATGAGAGGCCCTACCCTGAATAAAGTTTATGCAGCTAGAATAATCCCATTATATAAACTTCATACTTTCATTTTTTCACCTAACAAATATTTACTGAGCACTCATTTTGTACCAGGCACAATTCTGAACACTGAGATAGTAAAAAAATAAAATAAAATAAAATAAAAGTGCCTTCTCTTACACTTTAATGTAAATACAGTCAATGAGCAGATGAACATATAATGTCAGAGATAACTACTAAGAAGCTAAATGGTCAGGGACTTCCCTGGTGGCACAGTGGTTAAGAATCCACCTGCCAATTCAGGGGACACGGGTTCAAGCCCTGATCCAGGAAGATCCCACATGCCGCAGAGCAACTAAGCCCGTGCGCCACAACTGCTGAGCCTGTGCTCTAGAGCCCACAAGCCACAACTACTGAGCCCACGTGCCACAACTACTGAAGCCCACGCACCTAGAGCCCATGCTCCGCAACAAGAGAAGCCATCGCAATGAGAAGTCTGTGCACCGCAAGGAAGAGTAGCCCCTGCTCGCCACAACTAGAGAAAGCCCGTGCACAGCAATGGAGACACAGCACAGCCAAAAATAAATAAATAAATAAATTTATTAAAAAAAAAAAAAAAAGATCGTCAGGAAAAGTTTCTCTGAGCAGGTGACATTTTAACAGAGACATGAATAAAGTAAGAAAGTGAACAAGGCAGTTATCTGGAGAAAAATCACCCTAAGCAAAAAGAACAGCTGGTTCAGAATCCCTGAGACAGGAGTAAGCAAGGAGGCCAGTGTGTCTCAAGAAGAGAAAGTGGGTAAGGGGAGAGTGGTAGGAGATAAACTCTAGGGAGGTGAATGGGGCAGGGGTCACATCATGTGGTACTTATTGCATTTTATTCCAAGTGTGATGGAAGATCACTGGAGAATTTGAGCAGGGAAGTCATTTGATCAGGGAGTTATTTGATGTTTTGAAAGGATCCCTTGGGCTGCTGAGTGGAAAAGAAAACAGACTCTACGAGTGTGGGCACAAAAGGGGAAGTAAAGAGACCAGCTAGGAAGACACTGCACGGATCCAAGTGAGGGAGGGAGGTGGCTGAGAATAAGCTGTAAGCCAAATAAATGAGGAGTAGCGGGATTTTTTATCTCTTTTGAAGAGCTTTTGCTAATGGATCAAATATACGAAGGAAAGAAGAGTCCTTATGTCTCCGGGGTTACCAGGTCACCACGGGATGAATGGCTGGGCCAATTACTGAAACCGGGAAAGAATCAAAGGCTCAATTTTGAATAAATCAAAAATGATATGCTTATTTACACCTAAATGAGATGTTGATCAGGAAATTTGTAGAATTCTGGTATTCAGGAATAGATGTTAAAGCCCTTGAACAAATTTGGTAGTCACCAACATATAGATAGTATTTAAAGCCACGAGAATGGGTAGAAACAAGATCTGAGGTTGGCGCTTTGGATTAATCTATTTTTGGTACCCTGGTGTACTCTGTCACAGAGACGAAAGAGTGACTACTGGGGTAGGATCCAAACAAAAATGTGTGGTCTTCTGGAAACCTAGGAACAAAAGTGTTTCCAAAAGAAAAATCAGAAGTGATCAGTTCTGTGCATTTGCTTCTTAATTCTTTCACCCATTTTATCCCAATCATAATCAATATGAGTAGGAAGAAATACCTACTTTTTATCGTTGAAGAGCTAGAAAATGAAGTTGAAATAAAAACAGAAAATTTATGAAAAATATAGGGTCACAAATTCTATTTTCTGATCATAATACCTGGGATTCACACCAAAGCTCCCCATCTTTTATTTATAAGGTCATCAGCACTCATGGAATAGCACTTCAGATGAGCAACACACATCTGAATATACATCTGCATTAGTTACTATGTTTAATGGCAATGACAGAATCTTCTTTTTTTTTCCATTTCCAGATTATCAGTGATGGGGTAACCAATATATTTAGAAATAAATCCTTCACCAAGAAACTAAAATAACTGTATTGGACTCCATCCCAAATGATCTATTTTTAGCTGATAAAAGGGAAAAAAAAGAGACACTCTGAAATGTTATCTATTACTTAAAATTTTGAGTATAATTTTGGTGCTAAAAGTACTTCATGACTGTAAGTTTATAGTGTCTTAGTCTACATAGAGCATAGGGGATATTGTGTTTCTTTTTATCTGCTGTTAAAAGAGCCACAACTAGTATATTCCTCTGATAAACACACTGTCTATCTCCCCCCACAGAGGCCAGTCTGCGCAAGTTAATTGCTTGGACCTGACAGTGCAAAGAACAACAATAAATGGGGTGTACTAGGTTGTAGAAAGAACAGATGTGAGTTTTCTGCTCCACTGTACGATGAATTAATTCTCTCTCTCTCCATTTATATATGCTGTGGTCACCATTGAAGACCTGTGTTTAAAAACTCTATGGTGAAGCACTCTTCATATGGTCTCCACTATTTCAAAAGTCTCCAGTAGCATCTAAAATTTTTACTTTAAGATATAGTCCTTTTTTTACTGTGTTGGGAAGGGGGGACCTTTACTTGAAATGACACTGAAGTATGATTTTTGTTTCTGGTTGTTCTAAAAAACTCTTGCTTACAGACCTACTACCTGGAGAAACTAGAATTGGGCAATTACCTATAACTTTTTCCCAGTGGAAAATGTAGTTGAAAAACATTTTGTAATAAATTTTGCCATTTTATTTTTTATCTGACTCAAAGGATGCACATATTTAAGCTCCTAGGAATGTAGCATTAGCTTAGGGTTCAGAAGATTGATCCATGAAAAGAAATGCACATATTTAAATATCACACCAAAATAAAAGTGTTTTTTGTCACAGATTTCATTATTTAAGGCAAATCCAATGCAAACCTCATGTGTATTTATTGCTTCTCTGGGCACAGACCAAACTCTTGTGGATGAAAACATTCTGAGAATCTATCACTAGGTAGACGTTAGGGATATGGGAATATGTTTCAAGCTCCTACTGTACTCCAAGTGCTGTGCTAGGGATTTGTGATACACTAGCTCACTCAGGAGTTACAATAGTCTAGTGCAATGGTAAGAAGTTCTTCTGAAGTGTTACTTCTCTGATTAAGGTTAAGTTTTCTCATCTGTAAAGGACAGAGAACAATTGTACATAACTCATAAATGCTAAAAGAGTTATGCCTCTAAATTGCTTCCCTCAGTCCTTGCACAGAAAACTCTCTGTTGGTTACATACATCCTTTGAATTTAAAAAAAAAAAAAAAAGGTAACTAATAAAGAAACAAATTGCTTTCTATGTAACATGGTACAGGTTGCACAGACCATAAAAGGAAGATCTAGAATTTAAACCCAAGGCTGTTTCCAGATATCTATAATCCCCACACTCATTGACTGCTTACCTGCACACTCTACCAGGAATTTACATGCAATATTTCACTCAATTGAAAAAAAATATTTGTGGCAAAGGTAATATTATTTCCATTTTACGGATGAAGAAACTACAGATCGAAGGTATTAAGTTACATTTCTAAAGCTGCCAGAGTTCATAGAAGCTGGAATCAAAATCATGCCAACTACACTGCAACTCTTTTTGGAAGAGACTCAAGATCTGATCCTGTGACCAGCACATAAGCAGCATCCATTAAATGGTTGTGGAATGGATGACTCTAAATCGGATGCTTTTTTCTGTATCGTCACTCCGCCGCTGTCCAAGAAAATCTTTGTTAAAAGTCACACTTCACAGAGTTACAAGATATAGGGCTTCAAACCATTAACCCTGCTGCCAAGCCAAACTGAGCTTTTTAGGACTGCCACCAGTCCTGCAAGGGGGCAAGATGAATCCTACAATTTCACATTTATAGAGTATTAAGTAGCTTGCTTAGAGAAAGGGAAAAGCCACCTGAGCAGAGTCAGAAAGACAGAGATACGTAAAGCCCCTAGTTTCCTCATCATGCCATGGAAAGGGGCAGGGCATCTCCTGGACATGATATGGGTTCTGATCCAGTAGCACCAGGTAGCTTAGGGTGAACTATCACCAACTTGTAGAAATTGTTTAGATATACCAACTGCCAATCTCCTGGAGACTTTGGGACCTGATAAGCAATGTGGCCCTCTTGATTAGGGGAAGAAAATACCCAGAATGTATAAAACTCCACTTGGATATAACTGATCATGGAGTCATTCCTTGTGTAACAGCAGCTTATCTAATCATGGCAAATTTTAACTCCAGTCCTAATAATCACTGAACATCCACAAAATATAATTGGCTTTAATAAATTTAATATACTGTACTTGACTCTTTTTTTTTTTTTTTTAGTGATCAACAAATTTAACATGATGTTAACATAGCATGAATAACATCCTACAAATATTGGAAATTTCAATAAATATTTCATTTTGTTTATTTTCCTGGAATATATCATTAGATTTTCCCCCAAAGAACTTCAGAGAGTCATTTTTAATGTTCTTTAATCCAGACATAAAATGGTCTCTAGAGCCAGACACACTGTAGTGTGGGAAGCTTCCCCACATAGTTATGCCAAGATACCTCAGCTCTTTTATTATTCACCTCAGACTCTTCCTGATCATTTGCCAAATAATACTGAGGCAGAAACAAAATTAAAATAAGACAAAATAAATTAGAGCTGTTGAGATAAAATTAGCTCTTCTACACTTACAGGTAGCCAGGAAAAGGCGTGATATCTTTAAGGCTCAAGTTGACTAATTCTAAGAGATAGGATAGATGAACTAATGTTCCAATAAAATGTATGTTGATCAAAATACGGACTTTTTGTCTAAGAATTGACATTTAATGTAAAAATAAAGCTAAAAGCAACAAAGTCATTGGCAAGCTTGACCTAGGCTGAGAAAGCATCTCATGTGGAAAATCCAGAAGCATTATGGATGCTAAAGAAACTTAAATAAAATTTCAGAGCATTTATATTTCTAATAACACAAGAATAGGGCTTTGCATTTGCACATATCTTTTATTTTATTTTAAATTTTTGTTAGTATGTTTTTATGAAAATTCTGTTCTTGAATGTGGCTAGCATCATTGTCACACAGTCATATCATGTTCATTCCTGCTTCCACGTTCTGCTCTCACACCCCCTCATATGAAAAGCTGGGGCATGCTAAGTCAGCCCTAGAATGAGAAAGGAAACAGGAAGGGTAGTAATGGGATGGTTACAGGGTTAAGAACAGAGGCTAGACTGTAAGACAGACTTGGAGTTGAGACTTAGCTCTACCACTTGCTGGCAGTATATTCTTGAGCAAATTATTTGATTTCCCTAAACTGTTTCCTCATCAGTAAAATTGGGATAATAATTTCTGTCTCACGGGGATGTTGTAAGTTTTAAATGAGATCACACATATCATCATTTTTGCCTAGAGCCTCAAGCATAAAAACACTCAGTAATTTTAGCCAAAAATATGATTTTAGCTATTATAAATTACCAAGTAGTTCTTAGTAGTTAGTTCTGTGCTACCTAATTTACATGTGCAAAAAGATGCTATAAAATATTTTAATTTCTCAGTTCAATCCCCCTTGAACCTGTGCATAATATTAACCCAAGACTCTCCTCCATGTGGGGATGAGAAGTGAGACCACTCTTGCTCCAGGCGGAGGTTATCGTTAGAAGCTGCGAAGAACTAATGGTCAATGATTGCCTTTTAGGCTTTAAAATCTCCCAATCTAGGTGAAAGTTGGAAAACAAAACAAAACAAAACCCACCTCAATTTTTCTCTGGCACTCTCCCCACCACTAACGTCAATCCTATGTCTCTGAGCTGGGGAGATAAAAAGAGAATTGGAATGAAAGAAAGCTGAAGCTTGAATGCTTAGCAGTTGATATGGAAGCACTGAAACTGAGGTAAGACATGCCCCTTTATATTTGAGAAAACAAAAGTTGAGGATATTTGAGGCCCACTTTCTGGATGAGCTCTGACAGGTCTGCAGATATGCCCTGGGTCACAATGATGTAGGTGCCAATTGAATCAGGGTGACTGCCTGGGATTTCAGTGGCAGAGAATATCTGATGAGGACCCAATCTACTTCAGTCTCAGGAAGGTTCAGAAAAACAATCAAGCCTTAGCTGAAGGCAGAAGAATCACATAAAATTAGTCTTTAATTCAATGGAGACACGCATTCTCAAATAGTAGCTTGTACTGAGTGGCAAGAGGCCATTGAAACAAATGCCAGTGGATGTGGAAGCCAAACAATTGTGTGTTTCCTTGGATACCAGCACAAGGCAGATCAAGACCAAGAAGTGGAGTTCTCTCCCCACCAATAATACAGATTTTTTCATAAGCCCTTAATCTTAGAATCAACTTCAAGGATAAGGAAAGTAAGGAGAAATCATTCTGTATTTGACTTTAAACTCTAAATGATTGCAAAATATCTAAATTTCCCTAGAATGAATGGATTGCAGACTCTGATCCTGGATAGAATTGGTGATCAAGATAGAAATTAAGTTCAGGTAGGAGAAAATAAAATTACTTTTCTGAACACTTGACTCTTTAGCCTGTGGAAATACTGTGTGTTCTACATATGCAGCTCTCATTGACTGTACAGGCTAGATTTTACTTCCATATAGTAAAAACATAAACTATGTATCAGAGAGCATATCTCATTAGCCTAACACACACCAAGACACTGTGGCTGCAGTTAGGGTGACTGCTGCCAGGTGTAGGGTGGGGCCCTAGTTATTTCTAGTTATTCAAATAAGTAGTCCAGTGGTTCTCAAACATCAAGGTGTATAAGGGGCTTATTAAAACTGCCTTGTGCCTCAGAGATTCTGGTTCCTTAGGTCTTAGGTGGAGTGTAGGGAATTGAAGCTTTTATATGGTGTCTAGGTTATTTTGACACTGGTTGAGCTATCCATCAACATTGGTTCCAGGTAAAAAGAAGAAAAAAAGAGAATGAGAGAGAGAGAAAGAGAAGAAGACTGAAGCATATGACTAAATATTAAAATAATTATATTTATACAAAATAGTTATTAGGTAGTAGCATTATAGTCACTCTTTAAAGAAAGATATACTCAGTTGCAATATTAAGGAGAACATAAATAGCTAAGTTTAAACAATTGGATTACCTTCTAAATTTATCTATTGTTGTTCAGGCAATGAAGACCATAAACCAACCATCATGAAACGAATACAAGACTTATTAGAACAATTGTAAAATGCAAACATTACTACAATATATAAATCCATAGTAATAGTATTTATTTTATAAGTAAATCACAATAGGAGGCATGTGTTGACTAAATGAGTATAGAGCAACTGTTTTAAAATGAATTTGAGAACCTAAACTAGCAGCTTAGCAGACAAAACAAAGCAATTTACTGGCTGAATAAAGGATGGTGTGCACCTCATAACTTGACAGAAATTAGCCTTTGTGGCATTGGCTGGAAGAGGGGTCATTAAAATGTTTACCAGTAAGAAGCAAATTAACTATGGCAAGACCCTGCCACCCTCACTTATTTCTTCTCCTTTAATCTCTCACCTCTTGTAGGAACAGAAGATTTTTTTGCAAGCCAAGTAAAAACACAGACTTTTTCAGCATATTAGCACAATAATGTTATGCTCAGAGTTACTAAGATTTGCAGGCAGGGTTAACAATTGCCTCAGTTTACCCAGGACTGTGCCAGTAGTGGCACTGAAAGTCTCACAACTCTAGAAAACCCTGAGTCTCAGGCAAACCAGGATAGTTGGGCACCCTGTTTGCAAGAATAAAGATAACTTGTCTTGGAAATATTCTATTCATAAGAATATGAAGACCTTTGTAATAGGAATCATATTTTGAATTGTATTCATGAGTTGTCTCTTTTGCCTTTTTGAACACAAGACTTTAATTGGTCTGCTCGAAGCATCCATCCACCTGGGGCATGGCAGATGAGCAGTGCTTTAGAGAGAAGTAAAATGTTTGGGATTTGAAATAAAAGATTCTTGGTGAAAAAAACAGTGTAAAGTTTGGCTTCAGATATGCAACTTGGGGCTATTGAGACAATGGTTTTCCACTATCAATATTAAGCCTTGAAACATTATGTTTCCAGCCAACCTACATTCTTGAGAGTGTATTTGCAAGATTGTTTGTTCCCTCTGTATCTCATTGAAACAGAGACTGCAAGACATAGAATATAGAGTTCTCCTTTACCTTAGAAATGATCATCCATCTACCTTGAAAAGCCTTGTTGAAGTGGAAGATGGTGGCGTGGGAAGAGGCAGAGTTTGGTATCCCCACAACTAGGGTACCTGCTGGACGCTGGTGGAGAACCTCAATGCCCAAGGAGATGGGAGGAAACCCCGAGCGACTGGGTAGGACGTAGGGGGAGTGAGGTGGGAGGAGAAGTGGAGGCCGGACAGGACTTGTGCCCGTGAGTGGTGGCTGGGAGGAGGGAGGGGTTTCCACCCCTGGGGGGACCATCAGGGCTCAGAGGATCAGGGGGGAGCACGCTTAGCATTTCCACTGCCCAATTGGGCCCTGGGAAACCTGAGGGGCTCCCAGGCTGGGTCCTCCACCCTCCGAGGCCCCCTCCAGGCCGCATTGGTCCTAGGGGCATAAGAGGGAAGGAGGAGGGGGAAAGAGGAGGAGAGGTGGATGGGAAGGGGCCTGGATCCTTCGGGATTGGAGGATCAGGGGAGGCATGGAGGGTGTTACCCCCACCCACTCAGCCCTGGGAAGCCTGTTGGGCTTCCGGGTCTGGTCCCCTGCCTTCCAGGACACCCTCCAGCCACGTGGTTCCTAGGGGCATAGGAGGGAGGGGGGGGAGAAGAAGAGAGGCCAGTGAGGAGGGGCCCTCTGGATCAGAGGATTGGGAGGAGCACACCTAGTGTTTCCCCTGCCCACTTGGATCCAGTGAGCCTGCTGGGGTCCTAGACCTGGTCCTCCAACCTCCAAGGCCAGAGGCACTCCTGGGCCCCTCCTGTTGAGCTTAAGCCCCACCCCCTACACACCCTGAGCCTTTTCCAGCCCTGTGCATCCTAAGTATAGGCCCTGCCCACCACCTAAACCCCCCTGCCTAAGCCTCGCCCTCCACAGCCAAAGGCTTTTCTGGTGTTTTTTTCTTTTTTCCCCTATTTTTCACTATTGTGGTTCTGTTTCACCTTCCAGTTGTTGTTTCATCTGTATTTTTATTTTTTTATTCTTTCAAACATATCTGTTAGTTTTCTAATCTTATTTTATTTTTTACACTTTGTTATTGTTCTGCTCCTTTTTTTCTTTTTCTTTTGTCCTTTTTTTTTTTTTTTTTTTTTGCCACCCTGCATGGCTTGCGGGATCTGGGTTCACAAGCTGGGGGTTGGGCCAGAGCTCCTGCAGTGGGAGCTCCAGTTCTGAACCACTAGACTAACAGAGAACCTCAGAACCCAGGGAATATTCATCAGAATGAGGCCTCCTGGAGGTCCTCGTCTCAGCACCAAGACCCAGATCTACCCAACAGCCTACAAAATCCAGTGCTGGAAGCCTCAGGCCAAACAACCAGTAAGACAGGAGCACAATTCCACCCATCAAAAAAAAAAAAAAAAAAAAAATGAGATGACAAAAATTATGTCACAGATGAAGGAGCAAGGTAAAAACATAAAGACCAAATAAATAAGGGGAAATAGGCAACTTACCAGAAAAAGAATTCAGAGTAATGATAGTAAAGATGATCCAGAATCTCGGAAATAGAATGGAAGCACGGATTGAGAAAATACAAGAAATATTTAACAAAGATCTAGAAGAACTAAAGAACAAACAGAGATGAACAACACAATAACTGAAATGAAAAATACACTAGAAGGAATCAATAACAGAATAACTGAGTCAGAAGAACGAATAAGTGAGCTGGAAGACAGAATGCTGGAAATAACTGCTGAGGAGCAGAATAAAGAAAAAAGAATGAAAAGAGTTGAAGACAATCTCAGAGACCTCTGGGACAACACTAAACACACCAACATTTGAATTATAGGTGTCTCAGAAGAAGAGAAAAAGAAAGGGTCAGAGAAAATATTTGAAGCGATTATAGTGGGAAACTTCCCTAACATGGGAAAGGAAATAGCCACCCAAATCCAGGAAGCACAGAGAGTCCCAAACAGGATAAAACCTAGGAGAAACACACCAAGACATATATTAATCAAACTAACAAAAATTAAATTCAAAGAAAAAATATTAAAAGCAGCAAAGGAAAAGCAAAAAATAACATACAAAGGAGTCCCCATAAGGTGACCAGCTGCTTTTTCAGCAGAAACGATGCAGGCCAGAAGGGAGTGGTAGGATATACTTAAAGTGATGAAAGAGAAAAACCTACAACCAAGATTACTCTACCCAGAAAGGATCTCATTCAGATTCGACAGAGAAATCAAAAACTTTTCAGACAAGCAAAAGCTAAGAGAATTCAGCACCACCAAACCAGCTTTACAACAAATGCTGAAGGAACTTTTCTAGGTGGGAAACACAAGAGAAGAAAAAGAGCCACAAAAGCAAACCCAAAATAATTAAGAAAATGGTAAGAGAAACATACATACTGATAATAACCTTGAATGTAAATAGATTAAATTCTCCAAACAAAAGACACAGACTGGCTGAATGGATACAAAACAAGACCCATATATATGCTGTCTAGAAGAGACCCACTTCAGACCTAGGGACACATACAGACTGAAAGTGAAAGGAAAGAAAAAGATATTCCATGCAAATGGAAATCAAAAGAAAGCTGGATTAGCAATACTCGTATCAGATAAAATAGACTTTAAAATAAAGATTGTTATGAGAGATAAGGAAGGACACTATCTAATGATCAAGGGATCAATCCAAGAAGAAGATATAACAATTATAAATATATATGCACCCAACATAAGAGCACCTCAATACATAAGGCAAATGCTAACAACCATAAAAGGGGAAATCGACAATAACATAATAATAGTAGGTGACTTTAACACCCCACTTACACCAATGGACAGATCATCCAAACAGAAAATAAATAAGGAAACACAAGCTTTAAATGACACAATAGATCAGATAGATTTAATTGATATTTATAGGACAGTCCACCTGAAAGTGACAGAATACACTTTCTTCTCAAGTGCGCACTGAACATTCTCCAGGGTAGATCATATCTTGGGTCACAAATCAAGCCTCAGAAAATTTAAGAAAATTGAAATCATATCAAGCATTTTTTCTGACCACTGTGCTATGAGGTTGGAAATCAATTACAGGAAAAAAACCCTTAAAAAACACAAATACATGGAGGCTAAACAGTGCACTACTAAATAACCAAGAGATCACTGAAGAAATCAAAGAAGAAATTAAAAAAATACATAGAAACAAATGACAATGAAAACACAATGACCCAAAACCTATGGGACACAGCAAAAGCAGTTCTAAGAAGGAAGTTTATAGCAATTCAATCTCACCTCAAGAAAAAAAAATCTCAAATAAACAATCTAACCTTACACCTAAAGCAACTAGAGAAAGAAGAGCAAAGAAAGCCCAAAGTCAGTAGAAGGAAATAAATCATAAAGATCAGAACAGAAAGAAATGAAATAGAAATGAAGAAAATAATAGCAAAGATCAATAAAACTAAAAGTGGGTTATTTGAGAAGATAAACAAAATTGATAAACCTTTAGCCATACTCATCAAGAAAAAAAGGGAGAGGATGCAAATCAATAAAATTAGAAATGATAAAGGAGAAATCACAACTGACACCACAGAAATACAGAGGATTATAAGAGACTACTACAAACAACTATATGCCAATAAAATGGATAACCTGGAAGAAATGGACAAATTCTTGGAAAGGTACAATTTTCCAAGACCAAACCAGGAAGAATTAGAAAATATAAACAGACCTATCACAAGTAATGAAATTGAAACTGTGATTAAAAATCTTCCAACAAACAAAAGTCCAGGAAAGATGGCTTCACAGGCGAGTTCTAGCAAACATTTAGAGAAGAGCTAATACCTATCCTTCTCAAACTCTTCCAAAAAATTGCAGAGGGAGGAGGAACACTCCCAAATTCGTTCTACGAAACCACCATCACCCTAATACCAAAACCAGACAAAGATATCACACCAAAAAGGAAAATTACAGACTAATATCACTGATGAACATAGATACAAAAATCCTGAACAAAATACTGGCAAACAGAATCCAACAGCAAATTAAAAGGATCATACACCATGATCAAGTGGGGTTTATCCCAGGAATGCAAGGATTCTTCAATGTAAGCAAATCAATCAATGATATACCATATTAATGAATTAAGGAATAAAAACCATATGATCATCTCAATAGATGCAGAAAAAGCTTTTGACAAAATTCAACACCCATTTATGATAAAAACTCTCCAGAAAATGGGCATAGAGGGAACCTACCTCAACATAATAAAGGCCATATATAACAAACCCACAGCAAACATGATACTCAATGGTGAAAAACTGAAAACATTTCTACTAAGATCAGGAACAAGACAAGGATGTCCACTCTCACCACTGTTATTCAACATGGTTTTGGAAGTCCTAGCAACGGCAATCAGAGAAGAAAAAGAAATAAAAGGAATCCAAACTGGAAAAGAAGAAGCAAAACTGTCACTGTTTGCAGATGATATGACACTATGCATAGAAAATCCTAAAGGTGCCACTAGAAAACTACTAGAACTAATCAATGAATCTGGTAAGGTTGCAGAATACAAAATTAATGCACAGAAATCTCTGGCATTTCTGTACACTAAAACGAAAAATCAGAAAGAGAATTTAAGGAAACAATCCCATTACCATCGCAACAAAAAGAATAAAATACCTAGGAATAAACCTACCTAAGGAGCGAAAAGACCTGTACTCAGAAAACTATAAAACACTGATGAAAGAAATCAAAGATGACATAAACAGATGGAGAGATATACCATGTTCTTGGATTGGAAGAATCAATATTATGAAAATGACTATACTACCCAAAGCAATCTACAGATTCAATGCAATCCCTATGAAACTACCAATGGCATTCTTCACAGAACTAGAACAAAAAATTTTACAATTTGTATGGAAACACAAAAGACCCCGAATAGCCAAAGCAATCTTGAGAAAGAAAAACGGAGCTGGAGGAATCAGGCTCCCCAACTTCAAACTATACTACAAAGCTACAGTAATCAAGACAGTATGGTACTGGCACAAAAACAGAAATATAGATCAATGGTACAGGATAGAAAGCCCAAAGATAAACCCACTCACATATGGTCACCTAATGTATGACAAAGGAGGCAAGAACATACAATGGAGAAAAGACAGTCCCTTCAATAAGTGGTGGTGGGAAAACTGGACAGCTACGTATAAAAGAATGAAATTAGAACACTCCCTAATACCATACACAAAAATAAAATCAAAATGGATTAAAGACCTAAATGTAAGAATGGACACTATAATACTCTTAGAGGAAAACATAGGAAAAACACTCTTTGACATAAACCACAGCAAGATCCTTTTTGACCCACCTCCTAGAGTAATGAAAATAAAAACAAAAATAAACAAATGGGACCTAGTGAAACTTAAAAGCTTTTGCACAGCAAAGGAAACCTTAAACAACACGAAAAGACAACCCTCAGAATGGGAGAAAAATATTTGCAAATGAAACAACGGACAAAGGATTAATCTCCTAAATATACAAACAGCTCACGGAGCTCAATGTCAAAAAGCAAACAACCCAATTAAAAAATGGGCAGAAGACCTAAATAGTCATTTCACCAAAGAAGACATACAGATGGCCAAAGAGGCACATGAAAAGCTGTGCAACATCACTAATTATTAGATAAATGCAAATCAAAACTACTATGAGGTATCACCTCACACCGGTCAGCATGGCCATCATCAAAAAGACCTACAAACAATAAATTCTGGAGAGGGTGTGGAGATGAGGGAACCCTTTTGCACTGTTGGTGGGAACGTAAATTGATACAGCCACTATGGAGAACAGTATGGAGGTTCCTTAAAAAACTAAAAATAGAAGTACCATATGACCCAGCAATCCCACTACTGGGCATATACCCTGAGAAAACCATAATTCAAAAGGACACATGTACCCCAATATTCATTGTAGCACTATTTACAATAGCCAGGACATGGAAACAACCTAAATGTCCAACGACAGATGAATGGATAAAGAAGATGTGGTACATATATACAATGGAATATTACTCAGCCATAAAAAAACCAAAATTGGGTCATTTGTAGAGTTGTGGATGGACCTAGAGTCTGTCATACAGAGTGAAATAAGCCAGAAAGAGAAAAACAAATACTGTATATTAACGCGTATATGTGGAATCTAGAAAAATGGTACAGATTAATTGGTTTGCAAGGCAGAAATGAGACACAGATGTAGACAATGGACATGTGGACACAGGAGGTTAAGGGGAGGGTGGGGCGAATTGGGAGATTTGGTTTGACTTAAATACACTACCATGTGTAAAATAGATAGCTAGTGGGAACCTGCTGTACAGCACAGGGAGCTCAGCACAGTACTCTGTGATGACCTAGATGGGTGGGATGGGAGGGTGAGAGAGAGGTCCAAGAGTGAGGGGATATAGGTATACATATAGCTGATTCACTTCATTGGACAGCAGAAACTAACACAACATTGTAAAGCAATTTTACTCCAATTAAAAAAAAAAGTAAAGCCTTGTTACTTTATGATATAGAGATTACATAATACTGGGGAAGTAAAAAAAGTTCTCTTCTTGCCCTGGGGCACTGAAGAGAGAAGAAGGAAAGTGAGATGTAAGAAAGAGACAAGCATGAGTATGCCCTGTCTCTAAGTGCCACCGAGGAAGAAGGAAGACAGTGTCTCCACTCTCTGATTAGAGTGGTACAAGGAAAAGACTATCTCACCAAGTGCCTATGTTCTGAGGCCTGACAGACCATGTTTATAATAATGATAATTATACAATTATATAATTAAAATATAACATTATAATATAATAATAATAATAATAACCACCACAAGTATGCATCAGTGTTTTCTCTATGCCAGCCATTAGTGATAGTTGCTTAGCATATATTGTCTCATGCAATCTATTCAACAACTCTGTTACCTGAGTACTCATAGAAGTACTTTTTTGATATATATATATAATATAGTAAGTGTGATATTCAAAATATTTAACAACCAGTATGGCATGTTTACTGCTGGCCAGTCAAAGTGATTAAGAGTGGGCGGCAGGTTGAGAATTTCTCAAAAAGTTGGAATTTGAGATGAGACCAAAGATTGAAAAGGAACCAGCCATGAAAAAATCTGTAAGAGACAAGGTCAAAAAGGTAAACCAGATCAGTCTAATCAATATTCTGCAATAACCTATATGGGAAAAGAATCTGAGAAAGAATAAATATATGTATATGTATAACTGAATCACTATGCTGTACACCTGAAACTAACAGGACATTGTAAATCAGCTATACTCCAATAAAATTTTTTTTAATGAAATAACCAAAAAAATAAAAAATAAAAATAAAACTCCTGCAATCCATTAGTAAGTGTACTTGACACAGCATATTCACTGTGTTCCTTGAGTAACCATGTGCAAGTTGAATCATATTTTAAAGTTTTCTAATTAGTCTCACTTTGTGAAGCATGATGATCATTATAAAAAAATAAAAAACAAAAAGAAAGATTCTTTTAAAAAAAGACCATTCAGGCCATTGTAAGGAGTAGCCTTTTATCTGTAAGTGAAAGGGGAAACCCTTGAAAGCTTTTGAGCAGAAAATGACATGATCTAATTTACTTTCTAAAAAGACCACTCTGCTCCCTGCTGCTTGGCCACTAGCATGTAATAGTCATGCCACATTGCCAGGAATTATACAGGGAGGTCCTTTAGGACAATTTTCTCGACCACCCTACTAGTAGTGTCCCCTTACAGCCTCTCGAGTGAGCACAATTTAGTTAACCTGCTGCTGCCTATCTCACTCCTGACGTCCTACATTTTAGGAAAGTTTTATGTCAAGCCATATGGCTTTAGTTCACACTTGCTACATTTCTGAGCATATTAATGTGGGGTCTTCTTAGTCGATCTTCTGAGCATATTAATGAGGGGTCTTCTTAGTCCCTACTTCTTGGAGAAGCTATTTTAGTACAACTGCAAAGGAAGAATGTAGCCTAGATTGCTACAGAGCTTGAAACAAGACGAACTGCTGCTCACTCTCCATCATTCTTTCCCATGCCTTCCAATTTAATGCAGTGTTTTGATGATGCCATATTTTTGGCTAGTATTAAATCACACAAGCTTTTCTGACACAGAATAGTGAGCACATGACCCAAAAGGGTTTGTATTTAATGACCACATTTAGCTAGGTAGTCTGGATGACAGTAGGCTATGTGTGTTCCTACTGATTCATTTTTAGCTTTCAGCAGTACCTTTAAGGAACCGTCCTGCCCTGCCAACACATTCTGAGGTCTGCATGATAGAAGCATCTGCTTCATGCCCAGAGCTCACCAACTTAGTTTTCTAAACTGCCCTATTTGTCACTGCTACATCTCATTCCTCACAAATTCTCTGCTTCTTGGCCTCTTTTTTCATTCTCTGATAATGATGATGATGCTGATGACGATGGTGCTTAAAATGATGATATAATAATACCCACCACCACAAGTATGCAACCAGTGTTTTCTTTATGCCAGGCAACACATATTATCTCATATAATCCACTCAACAATTCTGAAACTTGAGTATAATTTTAAGCTCATTTTACAGAGAAGAAAACTGAGGGCTGGAGGCTAGAAGATCATCTAGCTTGCGAGAAGTGAACCCGTACTTAACATTCAGAATGTTCTGGCATTAAAGCCCACGGCCTTGCCAACCCATTCCTCCTTTGACCTGAGGGTTCTTGCCCCTCCTATCTACAACTGATGACATTTGATGTGCTCATGGATTCACTTGGGTAATAATGCTTCCAGCTCTAGCTTGCCTTGGGAAAATCTTTCCAGGGTACTGCCCCTAAGTAACAAAGGCAGATCTGTGGTTCTGTTTCTGTGACTTACCCAGAATGTGTCTTGCTGTGCTTTCTTACTTGAAGCAACTCACAGTGGCTCATAGATCAAATGGAAGCAATGCTATGAAAACTTCATAATGTGTACAAACTGAGTTATTATTAAATTACTTTGTAAGGGCCAAGAGTTTTTATAAGGTGCAAGAAGGATATTGTTTAGCTGATTAATATCCACATTGTTCCCCCAAAATGATTTAAGGCCACTAGAAATATAATTTCAACTCAACTTGCTGTTCTTTAACACAGCCTTAAAAATAGTTATAGCATATTAATTGAAAAGAAAGTTATGTTATTCAGTAATACTGTTCGGATTTGCACTTGCTCAGAAGTAAATTATATTTGTATTGCTTAGCCAAAAAACACTTAATAGTTTTGTAAAAATCTGTTTTATTTTTCTAATCATGATGTTGCAAATAGTAAAAGAGTTTTCCTCTTGTGGAATATTTTAGATTTGCCTAGTATTTGTGTTTGAATATGAAAAAGTCTTCTCTCTCCCTCTTAAAAACTATGGTAAAAAGAATATTCACATTTCAATTCCCATGGATGATTTGAATTTCCTTTATGTTATATATTTATTTAATCTGCTTTTCATAATTGGTCTACTTTGTCTTTTTTTTTTTTTTTTTTTGCTTATCTATTTGTCATAGAATAGCATGACAAGGCTATTTATGCTTCTTAAGCAGCAGGTAGTATGTATTTTCTGACTAACCTTCTAATGGGATGCAGATTTCAATGAACAAGATAGAAATATTTTAAAAAGTACAAGTATTCAGACATTTTATATCCCCTGGCTGACCACAGTACCCCAACTGAGCAATTACATTGTTCCAAATGGGAATAATTCTTTAAATGATATTGCAGCCTCAGAACACAGTAAATGGTTCAATAATATTCAAGACTAACTTTCTTGTTCTTAGAGAAGATTATCTCTGCCTCTTTACATATGCACATACATAGGAAAAAGAAGACCTGGACATTCTCCTCATCCTCAGGAATTCCTTTGTAAATAAATAGTTGGAATTTTTTTCAGTGATAGCTCTGGATTTACAAATAAATAAATTTAAAATATGTTAACTAGTGAAAATATAAATAATTTTTAAGGATAATTTCATCTCAATTTTAATGGTAATAGTGTATTTTGATTGCATTTCTGATAAATCTATTTGAAGTGTTTTCCCTCTATTCTGTAAGCTGAATTCACTTTCTGACTGATTTTTTTCCATTATTTTATATTCTAAGGCATAGAAATTGCCATATGCAAAGAATACAATAAATGTATTAGAAAAAGTATTTTCCTTTCTATTTCCTTTTGGATAGCCAAGCAATTTTTCAAAGACTATTTATAGCTGAATACGTACATTAGAATGATAGTGATAGTTTTTTTTGTTTTTTAATCGTGGGCACTTTGAAAATACTTGTTAAAGTGTGAGACAGAAGGGAAAGGTGGCAGTGAGAGGTATAAATTTTTTGGTTCATATTCGTTAATATTGTGCTAATCTTGTTATTAACTAATGGAATTTATATAAAATCCAATGGAATGGAGTTTTAGTTCACTGTTGCCACAGAAAAGGTAACTCAGAATTTTCTAAGTGTGCAATTCAAATACAGCTTAGTTTTAATTGTGAAACCGGGACATAAATTTAAGTGATTTTCTTTCTTCTGGAAAAGTATTGATTCTTGGATATATAGTGACTTGGATATGCTTAATTTTGTTATCTGTGTACATACGTGAAAAGATGGCGTTTACTTTTTTATTAAGTACATTATATTGGCATTTTCTCAAGAAAGCTGATACACAAAAAAAATATTAAGTGGGAAAGTATCTGATGAATGCCTGCCTCTTAAGATGATTTTGGTTAAAAAAAATCTGATTAAACAAATTTATGGTTAAAATTAAAAGATAATTGTGTCTATTTCTAGTTCTTTTTGTTCCTCCTGGAATCATCATAACTAGCATGCCAAGATGGTTTTTATCACTTTTCTCAGTTTTTATACACATTATTCTATTTATTTCTCTTGAGGTCTCAAATGCTATTATACATCATAGTTGTTTCCAATTATCTAATTACTCCTCATTTTTATGAACCAAACTGATAAGGTTATCTGCCCTGTGGTCTATTGGAAAAGTTCCAACTCTTAATCATTAATGTTGGTTGCAAAGCCTTCCCTATAGCCAGTGGAATACTGCTCAGAGACGCCTGGAATAGCTTCTGGAGACAGGAGACCATTTCATTGTGCCTCTTGCTGCCATGAATGCATTTGCATAGATAAAATCTGGCTAAAGTGAATGTCATGGGGAGAAGGGAAGGGTAATAGAAATTACTAAAACTTCAGTGGGCAGATTCGGAAAGCTGTGTAGAAGGTTGGAAGTGTCTGTTAATATTTAATATACTTAAAGTAAGTATGGGCACTGAACTCAAACTTTCTGGACTTGAGTTCCAGCTCCACCACTTACAAATTTAGTGAGGCCCTTAACATCTCTGAACCTAATCAGTAAATGAGGATGATATTAGCCCTACCTCATAGTTACCGTGGACTGCTGTAGGCCTCAGTGATGTAGCGGTAACAAAACATAATTTCTGACTTCATGAAGTCAGAGCTCAATAAATATTAGCTATAATAATTATTATTATTTTATTATTATTATTGTACACTAAAAGGATTTTTTTCCATAACAGCAAAAACTCAACTCTTTCTGTTCTTTTCCTTCCCAATCTCTAAATAACTGAGCAATTCTAGGATCATAGAAATCTTCAGAGAAATCATCTGGACTCGCTATTGAATAAGTCAGCTGAGTTGGGGATGAGGAAGTATAGATAATTCAAACCCGTGAGTTATCAGATAATCCAAACTCTATATTTTTGCCATATATTTCAAACATGGCTGCATTGACAGTTAACCACCTCCTCCTTCATGAAGCTCTCAGCTCTCTTGATTTCCATGACAACTTGTTACTGGTTTTTCTGCCTCACTGAACACTTCTCTAAACTGTCTTCTTCCTCTCTAAGTGTATATATTTTTTCCAAGATTCTGTCTTCACTCTTGGTTTCTTCTCTCTCCCTCAATGATCTCAATATCCAGACGTGCCTCATTTGAATGTTCAAACATGAATACATTTTCTTAACCCTGCATTGGCTTTTCCTACTTTTTTCACTGTTACAGTTGAAATCTTTATCACCTTATCTGACGGCTACCAAAAAATCCTATCATTTCAACATCATCTCCTTTTCACTTACATCTCAAATCCAGTTACTTGTGTGGTCCTGTAGTTTGCATCCTCATGTCTTTTTGTTAAAATTTTTATTGGAGTATAGTTGATTTACAATGTTGCGTTAGTTTTTGCTGTATAGCAAAGTGAATCAGTTATACATATACATATATCCACTCTTTTTTAGATACTTTTCCCATATAGGTCATTACAGAGTATTGAGTAGAGTTCCCTGTGCTGTACAGTAGGTTCTTATTAGTTATCTATTTTATATATAGTAGTGTTTTTATGTCAATCCCAATCTCCCAATTTATCCCTCCCCCCACCCACCCACCCTGGTAACCATAAGTTTATTTTTTACACCTGTGTCTCTATTTCTGTTTTGTAAATAAGTTCATTTGTACCATTTTTTTAGATTCCACATATAAGTGGTATCATATGATATTTGTCTTTCTCTGTCTGATTTACTTCTCTCAGTATGACAATCTCCATGCCTTCTATTGCTGTTGACTACCTTTGACTCTCCCAAATGTATGTTTCAAGCTGATCCTCTCCCCTGAGTGCTAGGCTCATGACATCTCCACTTGAATCCCTAATCATCACCTCAGATTTAACGTATCCAAACTTGCAATTCCTCAAGGTTCCGCATCACAGGAAAAGACACCTCTGTTCATTCATTAGTCCAGTCTTGAACTCTAGTCATCCTTGACTATCCTACTTTTCTAACATCCCACCTCCAATTCATCATCATATCTTTCAATTCTGCTATCAAATTGTATCCCGAATACATCTCATATCTGACCACTTCCCACCAATTCCACTGCCACTATCATTATCTTTTCTCTAGATTACTAAAATATCCTTTGTGGAAAGTATTATTTTTGCTAGTGAATATCTGGTTCTTCATTACTTGTGGGTGCAAAGAAGTCACACTCTTCTCTACCTACTTGACATGTGATTCGCCTTGGCAAGTGAAATATATGCATATGATTTGTTTTATTTTCAGATGAAGTCACTTATTTGCTGACTCTCTAGATCTTTTTTTTCCTTTCTTTGTCAATCTAGAAGCACTTGTTGATGTGGAAGTGCCATGAAATTGATGATGCAAAGGGCGTTGCCTCAACCCACAGCACAGTTTGTATGTGCTACTATCCAGCCTGACTGACACAGCCTTCAAACCAATCTCCTTGATGTGCTCTTGCTTCTATTGTACATCCCTACAGACTACTTTTAACAAAGCTGCCAACTGCTCTCTCAACGCATAAAACATTGTATCCGTCCTCTGTTCCAAACCTTCTAATGGCTTCCCATCAGACTTTGAATAAAATCCAAAGCCATTATCAACATGCCCCATGGCCCTATATACATGATTTGGTCTCTCCTAATTGTCTGAAGTCTTTTCATAGCTCCTCGCCCTCACTCTTTCCCTATTCCAGATACGCTGGACTTCTTTAATTCCTCAAATATGACTAGTGTGCTCCTGCCAGAGCCCAAAGCAAAATGCTATCTCTCTTCCTCCTGCCATCTATTTCTTTGATCAATGCATCCATTGGCAAAACTTAACCAAAACTCAGCTGGTGAGGAAGTCTGAGAAATGCCCTTTACAGCCTTCTAGTTTTAGTAGTACAGAGAAGAAAATAGAGTAAGTGTGGGACTAAGAACCAATAAACAACTATCCAGTGCCCCTGGCATAATATAAATTGCACAAAAAATATTTATTGAGAAGGCAAAATGAATGTGTCCTCCTCATAGTTTCTCCTATTAATTAGCACCTGCTCATAAGATTATCAATAATACAGAGAAGCAAAACTAGTGGCAATGGAGGTGGTGATCTGAGAATTGTATAAGTAAGTACAATATTCCTGAAAACTCACATGTTAAGCAAACCTATACAATGAGACTCTCTTCTTATAAATGAACTTTACATTAAAGCATCTCACTGGCTAACACTCTCATTCAAACTCCCTTCCTGGAAAAATGAGATACGGTGCTAGCCAAAGGCTGGAGTCGTAGGGTCCAAATCTGGCAGTGATGATGGGGCTGACATGGAAGTCACAGAGCATGAATGGAGGCAGTTCTAAATAAAGACAACCAGGGATAAAGCAGGAGTAAAACCAAACTGACATTAAAACCGAAGCATCAATTTAATGAAACTGGGTACTGAGGCACAAAACAGGAAGCAGGCAACAGAATAAGAACTAGTCACCAAGGGATAGAGAAAAAGCTCAGAATAAAGTCTAGGGGGCAGAGCTTAAAAAAAAAAAAAATCTGTGGTTCTGGAGCATAATTCACCATAGCTTTTTGAACAGAGGCTGTGTTTTTACCCTCTGTGTAGGAAAAAGCAGACATACTGTAAGATTAGGAAAGAAAGTGGCAGATGAAATTTAATTTATTTTACTTTGTTAATTTCTAGGCACTATGATAAGCATTTTACATGAACGCATTATCTTACTTTCAGTTCATAAAACCCCCAAAGTTATCCACGGTCTCAACTTTACAACTGAGAATAATGAGACCCAGAGAGGTTAAGTCATTTTCCCCAAGTCATGCAGTCCAGTAAGGGGTAGAGACAAAATCAAATAACGACCTAATTTCATAGCCCATGATCTTTCCCAGTAGATATACCTCCTGGTTAAAGTTGCTGGCATCAAATATATTAAATATCTAGGACACACACACACAAACACACACAGGAAAAGAATATTTTATCAATAATGCAAAATATACTTTTAACTGCCTTTAGAACACATATGGTGAACTGATTTATCTTCCTAATTGTTTCTTATGTTGATATTATAATGCATTTTCCCCCAGCAGCACATTCTAAGAGATGAAGGAAGGCAGAAGGTAGGGGCACAAGGATATTGACAGGTGGGAATGAACATTTGTGACAATAACCCACAAAACCAACAATCCACACGTGGCTAATTGAGAGAAGACTGCATTTTTCTCCGTCTGTTTTATCAAACAAGTAGGTCATTTTGCATTTAATCCACATTGATGGTAAACTGCCCATTGGAATTTTCTTCATGTTCCTCACTACTCTTACAAGGTAAAAAACAAAACAAAACATAAATTTGAACTTTTGAATTATTGTGGAGATAGAGTAATTAAGTGCTATCAAACCAATCTTTGAAAATTTGTAAAAAAAAAATCTGTAGGAAAATACATGGGTTTACATTTCACTTTTTCACTCCTTTCCCCAGTATGTAATGGATTGCAAACAATGGGCTATCTCTGAGAGAACTGGGAATGTAGCATTTAAATCAGTGGCATCTTCTTCCAAGCACATTTCTCTAAAGCCAAGAAGAAACAAACAAAAGGCCAAATTGTACACACAATTTAAAGATGTAAATTTTTAAAAACTAACTTAAAGAAATATTTTTCTCTTAGATCTTGACAGGAGGTGACGTTTTACCTGAAAATTGTTTTGTTATAAAAAGCTAACATAGGTAGCAAAGATCCACAATCATTTCAGCTCAATTTTCATCTCCCCTGGTTGATGCCCACATGCTTTAGAGAGTAACCATTACCCTTTGCCTTTTCGTTATTGCAGTGTTAACACCTGGAGGGCACTTTCTCGCCTCCCATTCAACCTACTACAGTTTGAATCGGCCAACCCTGGAAATTATTCTCCCAGAATTTCTAGGTGCTACATATTTAGGAAGTACTTGACAGTTCTCACTTAATTCAGTTTCTCTGAAGCATTTGATGCTATTGACCACTAACTTCCCTCTGAAATTCCCCTCCTTTGAGTTCTGAGTCACCATTCTTCTCTGGTTTTCTTCTTAGCCCTCTGACTACTCCTTCATGACATCTCTTGAGGTTTCTCCCTCTTGCTTTGTCAATGCTCTGAATGTTGACGTTCAACAGATCTATTTCTCAACTCTCCTCCGTAATTCCTTTGTGTGTGTGATCTTATCCATTCTTTTTTTTTTTTTTTTTTTAAGGTGTGGCTTGTGCTGCTAGGGTTTTTTTGTTTGTTTTTAATTTATTTATGGCTGTGTTGGGTCTTTTTTTTTTTTCACACACACACACTGTATTTTATTTTTACAAGAGATAAATGGACTGACACCAAGCATTGTAAATGGATGACCACATGTGTTGGGTCTTCGTTTCTGTGCGAGGGCCTTCTCCAGTTGCGGCAAGCGGGGGCCACTCTTCATCGCGGTGCGCGGGCCTCTCACTGTCGCGGCCTCTCCCGTTGCGGAGCACAGGCTCCAGACGCGCAGGCTCAGTAGTTGTGGCGCACGGGCTTAGTTGCTCTGCGGCATGTGGGATCTTCCCAGACCAGGGCTCGAACCCGTGTCCCCTGCATTAGCAGGCAGATTCTCAACCACTGTGCCACCAGGGAAGCCCCAATCTTATCCATTCTTAATTACTATTTCAAAAATCATATTTCCAGTCCTGATCTCTCTGATGACATGTTAATCATACTGCACATCAGATAATTCCAGTTGAGCCCCTCATATCAACAAAACCAGAAACAGACCCGTCATACTGCTGCCGAACAATCTGCTCTTTGTCCTGTGTTCTGTATCTTACCCAATGCCAGGACTATTCATGTAGTTTTCCCTAGTCCAAAATCTGGGAGTTGTTCTTACCTTCACTCTCACTTCCAATACCCACCACACCTGAAGGAAAATGAATTCATATCACTCCTCCAATTTTAATACATGCAGAAGTTTCCATTTCCTCTCTCTTTAACACCTCTCTTATCTTCTTTCACCAGAATTATTTCAACAGCTTTTTTTCTTTTTTCCTTAATTCTGGCCTTGCTTACTTCTAATACAGTCCCTGCCCTGTAGTTATAGTAATCTTTTTCAAAGTCAATTCTTATCATGTCACTGTCCTGCTTATAACCGTTCAACTCCTCTACCTGGACCTTGTATCTCCTGCCAAACTCTCAGGCATTGGCTACAATATCTTTTATACCCTGACCCCAGATAAGCTCTTGTCTTTGTCAATATCCATCCCAATCCCCCACCTCAGTCTTATAAAAAGCTATTAAACTATGTAACTCCTCAAATGCAACATTCTATTCTTCCTTATCTTGGCACATGCCACCCCCAAAAAATACTCTTTCCCCTTTGTCTCTTCACTTGCTTCACCTAACTACTCCCTACTTATTCTTTTATACTCAGCTGTGAAGTTTCCATGATTCACCCTTCCCAGCATGCATCTGTACACACACACACACACACACACACACACACACACATTTAAAAATAAATGTGAAATAAAAACAGTTTTAAGAACAAACACTGAATTCATTACCATAGACCCACACCAAGGAAAAACTAACACCACATACTAAGATAACATCACTATGTTTCATAAACATCTTTAGTACATGTGCTTTCAAACACTTTTCTAAAAGTATTACAAAAGTGCTATCACTTCCATTCTCTGAATTAGCACTGATATAACATCACTATGTGTTATCACTTCTTCAAGTTAGTGGCCAGTCAAAATTAATCTAAAAAGAAAGAAAAAAGACTTATAAGGTGAGAGGCTTAATGGGACAAGTTGCTATCCTATGTATTCTTTCTCTCCCTCCTTTGGCATTCATTCTAGATTCCCCTCAGCTTTGGATACCCTTCTGTTCTAGATTGCTTGCTTGCTTATCCCACACCTTCATCACTAGATGTCTGAGCCCTTAGTCACCTTGCCCTTGTCAAGCCTTGGTTGCTGCAATTGTTCATTGATAATTATCACTGGGCATGGAAGCAGCAAGAGGCAACTCGCTGAATCCCCTGAGTCCTGAAATATTTAGTCCTCACTGCTGCAATATGTTATAGCGGCCCAGTGTCTACGTAATAGCCAGGTCAATTAGTCCTGCCAATATAGTAACTCTGTTATTTGCCTGCTAGTCTGCTGACATGAGGAGCTCAAAATGACCCGGTGGCAGCTTTAGCTTTAAATTTAGCTGAATATTTACTGTGCCCCTAGTTGTAGGCCCTTCCCCTTCCTGTATCCCACACAGAAACCAAGATATTGGTCTGGTAGAGACTACATTGCAGGGATAGGAAGCACAAATTCCCTAAATGGATAAATAGAAGTAATGGTAAGTTGAAGACCTTCTACTTCTACCACTTGTTTCATAGACCCATATAGTTCAGCTATTTGTATCACAATCTCACAGAATGGCCATTGATTCAAAGTATATATGGCACCTTAAAGGACAATACTCTAATATTGCAAAATGTCCTCCCCAAGCTGACACCTTATGTGTACTTTTGAGAGGCCCTTCCAAGATTCTGTAAGATCTACCTTACCTGTAGATCTCATGATCATGTCCCCTTTGTTATACCTCCTCAATCGTATAATGAGGCCTTAGTCCTAGGTGATGTTATTTCACAATATAAGCACTCGGTAAGCCCTCTGACAGTTCTGCTAGATGACGTACTGTATACATGGGTACATATCAATCTCAGTATGGATGAATCGCTATCAATATAGTCAACTAGACACCAAGTGACTGGTTGGATTCCTCAAAAGATGAGGGTTTAGTAATAATTCATTGCTGACTGATCAGACATTCAGCAGTAGGTTATCCTTGGTGAAAGAGAATCCAAGCTATTAGGCCCATAGGTAGCCATTATCACAGCCAACATAGCCTCTCCATTCATGAGCCAAATGTGCAAATACTAGGGCAGAAAAAAAGAGGCTGGTTAGCATATACAAATGAGTAATTAGGTACATCTGATTTTAATGGCTCCTCTGAAATTGGTATGCTATAATATAAATTGTTTTGAAACAAAAAGATGTACAAACCTTTGTGCCACTCCCAGGTGTATCCATCTGCATGCCTCTTGAATATCTCCTTGTCTCCAATTTCCTATTCTTGCACTTTCCAGATCCTTAAACAACCTGCAAAGCTATCCATCACTTCCCAGGAATTTGTGTACCTTGAACCATTTCTTTGTTCATATAAATTTGATGACAAGTTATACTGAATGAAGTTCTGTCTACTTGGGGGACTTTCCCTCACCACTGTCTTCCAGGGCCACTCCAAGGGGTGATAGTGTGCAGCAGTCTTTTCTTCACTTGCACCAACACATCAATCAATCCATCGAGGATCCAGACTAGGTGTTTTGCACCTCCGTCAGCTGGCCTTAAGGAACCCTCAAAGAGAATGTATCTGTGAGCTTAGAAAGAGTTGTCTTAATAACAGCGGTAGGTGACAAATTGTTCTGGTCAACAAACCAGTGTGAAGTGTCCATTATCTAATAAGTTTATCCAACATGAATATGCCCTCAGGGACCAGAGAAATGACTATACTGGAGATCTGTGAAGTGGACATGAGCTAGGACTTTATCACTGTATTTCCCCCTCTACAAGGTGGGCAGTTGATGTTTGGATCTTCAGGTATGAGTGTCAGCTCAGAACCTGTATCTAAGTGCTCTCAAAATATCTGAGTATTTCTCCTTTCCCCAATGTATGCTATTTTATTAAAGGAAAAGGAGTGGAAGAATGGCTGTTGAATGTGCCTTCTATGTATATTCCTTCTGCAGGGTTCTTCCTCTCCTTCAGTCAATAACCCTGAGTCTGAAAATTGGCTAAGGTCTGGAAACAAGGATTGTGATTTTCCATTACAGAGGCTGACATCAATCTTCTTCTCACTTGTTCTTGACCTTCTTTGACTGTATAGGTCAGGGGTCAACAAACTTCTTCTGTGAAGGGCCACAGAGAAAACATTTTATGGCTTTTCAGGTCATACAGTCTCTGTTGAACCTACTTAACTTTTCCACTGTAGCACAAAACAGCCATAAACAATAGGTAAACAAATGGACATGGCTGTGTTCCACAGGCAAACGACTGGCTTTGACCACAGGCTATAGTTTGCTGACCCAGGTACAGGTCTAGTAATACCCTTACTGGCTGCCCATCTATCTCATCCATAAGAGATCTGTCATCTCTCAAATAAGATGGAGCCTCAAAAGTCAGTCCCTGAATGTCATTCTGACCTTGCTGTCCATCACAGTAATTATATCTACTTTGCTGCTGATGACTAAGGCCTGCCTCCTAACATCAAATATGCCATGATTTTATTATCCACATTGACCCCAGGGAGACAAGCTGTAAACAAGCATCTTCTATCATCAGTGGAAGCCTACAGAGACAGTCACCACTATGCTTCTCATCAATGCTGTTGCACTCCTTAATATTGAATTCCTTATCCTTTTAGTAAAAGGAGTATCCTCTGGGACCTTCCAGGAAACAGAGCCAGATCGTATTTTTTCCACTTGTATAATAAATTCATTCTAACTTGTTCATTCATCTAGTTGGTGATGGAATTCTTATTACTATCTGACTGGTAAGCTCTTCAATTTCAGTATCTCACATCAAGGGGACAACTTCTGATACTCTCCTAAGTTGAGTTCCTCAACAAGCATACCCCATGAAAAAGATATGAGGACAAGCAAATTATTTGAGAGTTGTACTCAAGACGTACTGTCAGGGGAAAGAGGAAGAAAGACAAGTAAGGAAAGGAAGCCAAATACAGATTGTGTTATCAAGCAAGTTACTGATTTGGGCAACTAAAATGCAATCTTACTGAGGAACTTTTAAAGACAATGTAGCATTGACATATATACACTACCAAATGTAAAATGGATGGCTAGTGGGAAGCTGTTGCATAGCACAGAGAGATCAACTCGATGCTTTGTGATGACCTAGAGGGATAGGATAGGGAGGGTGGGAGGGAGGCTCAAGAGGGAGGGGATATGGGGATATAGGTATACATATAGCTGATTCACTTTGTTGTACAGCAGAAACTAACACAACATTGTAAAGCAATTATGTTCCAATAAAGATGTGAAGAAAAAAAAAAAAGACAATGTGAAACACACCTCAAAATTATCCTTCCCAAGGGTCAGGAAAGCTGAAGTATATATCTTCAAACTCTAATCCATCATTGGCCAAGGACTGCTCCCGGGGTGTTAACTCCCTAATACTTCTAGATGCCCTGAATGTATAATGAGAGAAACTCTGGGACTGAAATGGCAGGAACTTGCAGCGGAACACTGTGGTATGTTCTGGCACTGTGAGTACCAAGTGGGTATGGGCAGGACATCAGTGATATATGCTACATACATTATAGCTGATGGAAAGGAAGAAAAGGATGGGCAGAAGAAAGATAAAGAAAGTTTATTTCTTAGAGTAAAAAGCTAAGATATTGTAACACAGACACTCCCAAAATGCTAGGGTTCAAAAGAGATAGAAGCTTATTTTCCTCTCGTGTCACACTCAAAGTTCCTGGTCAGTATGTGACTCTTCTCCATACAGTCATTCAGAGGCCACGGTTATGGCAGTTCTGCAATATTCAATACACGGCTTCCAAGGCCACACTGAAAATCACCTTTTCAGCCAGGGATAGGGGAAAAGAACAGAAGGTAGAGATTTGATTTTCAGCATGTATGTTGAAGCTAACAGACATCATTCTCACTCATGTAACGTTAGCAAGATTTTGTCACAGGATCACCCTTAGCAACAAAGCTATCTGGCAGTGTTGTTCTTAACTGGGAACCCACAGCTCAACAAAAGTTTTTACCATGGAAGAAGAGGAGAATGGATTTGGGGGTAGTTTCTGCTTCATAAGATAAGAGGAGATTCTTCCAATAGAGGAGAAGCTGTATACTAATTAAAGTTCATAAAAACAAACAAACAAAAAAGATTGTTATAAATATATTATTCAAAATTGCAAAGACAATCAATATAACAACCAAAAATTAGAAGAAAAAAAAAAAAAAAGAGCTCTATTTTAATTTTTGGAGGAACCTCCATACTGGCTGCACCACTATTCCCAGCAACAGTGCACAAGGGTTCTGTCTAAAGGTAATAATAGAAGTTACTCATATAATTCAGTGGTTTGAAAGTAACCACTCAGGTATTTAAAGTGAACAAGGTTTTTAAAATACTGTAGATTTTTCAAGATACAGGGGAGAGGGTCCGATAGAATTTAATTTTTACTATTGTTTTGAATATAATAAAAATACATTCTGAAAGTATAAAAATGAAGTATATTCCCTTGATTCGGGAATATAAAATAAATTATAAAATATGCTGTTAACTAATAAAATCAAAATACATAACAGTATGTTTAATATAATCCCGTCAGTATAAATAAGAAAGGATACACACACACAATAAACAGAATATGCTTGTCTATGTTTACAGATAGTTTTAGAAATATATATAAAGATTATTCATAATGGTTATCATCAAAGAGTGAAATTGCTGGTCAGAACTTTGAATTAGAAAAAGGGAGATTTCCATTTTTCTGATTTTTTTTACCTCTTCAATTTATTACTTTGATTTAGAAAAAAATTTTAAATATATTTACAGGGAAAATAAATCCATTGAGCTAAAAAGTCAAATACTCTGATCTACATTTTTAGTCATGTAACTTAAGCTGCAAACTATCTTAAAACTCCTCAGTGTCCACCACAGTTGTCTCCCATCAGTTCATGGACTCATTGAGTTATAACAGGACAGAGTTTTATTAACATGGGCAAAGAAGAGCCCTCTCCTACCTCACATTCCCCGTCAGTGCCATATGACTGAATTCCATCTGCTCAAAACAGTTCTAAGTTAGCATGCATTCATTCATCCATTTATCAATTCATTCATCTTAAAATTTTGAGTCAGAAGCAGCAACAAAATCATTAGAAGCAGCTGATGAAAATGTTATGATGGTGATGGATGGTGGAAAGAGAATTTCTGGAGACAACAGTGTTTCAGAATAGACATTTGCATTGTTTAAGGGGGACTCCACCAGCTATGGCCAGAGTTGGAAGAGATAGTCTTTGTCCAAAATTTTTTATCCTTTTTCATCATAATGCCTTTAGAAGTAATAGCCCTCTGGGGGGTAAATATTGAAAGGAGGAGGTTCTATTAATAATAATTCCTTATCCTGAGCACTTTATTGAATGAGATTATTTAAGTATGGCAGATGTCCTGATGCATCTTCTCACTTGCACCTACTTTGTGCAACCCATGAGAAATAATGGCCACTTTTAGTATAACGTGCATTCATGAGTCATGTTTTGAACATAAGGTAAAATTTCCATTTCCACATAATGAAACTTTTTTAAGATGTGATCATTTTTACTTTTCAGTTTATGCAATGCAATTTTTTCTTCTCCAAAAGTGATCAAATTTGCCATATGGTTTATGCAGTTATGTCCTTGTGACCATTCAGAACACATCACACTGACTCTACCTTTGCCTGATGCTTCTGATCACATGGCCATGTTCCAAAAGTTGTTCTTTGAGATATTTATTTAAGTCACTTGAAAGCATTGGTGTTGGTTGAATTCCCACTGGTCCCTTAGGGCAGTAGGATAGGCTTGCTGCTGAGTGGCATTGTGGACTCTGCTGGGCCAAGACCAGAGCTGAGAATTCCACTCTTAAGCATCAGTGTCATGGAGGCCAAGGAGTGAACACAGCCGAAAAAACAGCAAACATACCTAACATTAAAATGGCAGGAGGTGGTTCAGAAGCCCATGCAATCTGACGCCATCAGAGGCAGACATTAGAGTAGAGGTATGAAGAAACAAGACTCTAGAGCTAGGACATGAGTACAAGAAAAAGAAAATTGAACAAAAAGGCCAACGGTGGTCTTAGACAATTGCCTAAATAAGTGTTAGGCTGCTGCCTGTGACAACCTCTACCCAGTCAGGACTGCTCTGTCCCCCTCTTCAGCTAGCATAGTGCATGAAAGGGGCAGAATATGCAAGTGAGGGCTACCTGTTCAGGTCTCTTCTGTCTGCCCAAAGGCTCTGTATAGGCTAGTGGGGCCCTGGGCTCAGGTTAAGCAGCCAAGCTTCCACTTGGCTGCATTATGGCTTTTAATCATACTCCCTTCTCCAACCTTAACAATCTGTCCTCAAACAAAAAGTGCACAAAAACACACAACAAAACCATAGATAAACAAGCAAAAACAACAGCAAAAGAAATGAGGCAAAAATAAAGGAGGAATCTAAGGCTGCATAACGAAGAGTACCAGCTTGAATATGACAGGATTTCTGGCAGCTGTCCCCCCGCCCCTACCCCCCACCCCTGCACCAAATATTAGCAGGTAAATAATGTGTAGGCACGATCCCATCCCAATAAAAACCATACAATATTTACTCTTCTATTTTTTAATGATGAAATTTCATCATTTAATTTCTTCTACGAATATGTATTGAGTTCCTATTGTCGATATTCCACGGGTGTTCCAGAAGATGCAATGGCCTTTGCTCTCATGGAGTTTACAAACTACTGAGAGAAAAATCAGTGATCCCACTGAGCTAGGCTTTCAAGTCTAGAAGAATTAAAAAGGGTGCCTTGGAAGCATGTAATAGTGGAAATTGGCTGGAGGGGCAGGGGTGTGCTAGTGTAGACTGCTCAGCTTCTTTGCAGTAGTAGATGATATTCTATCCAATACGTAAAGACATTTCATTCCACGTAAGATTAGCACATGGCTTTTGAATTATAAACACTTTAATAAAATAACAAATGCCCTATAGAAACTAGCTACGTGTTCTGAAGCTCCAAATTTTCAATTGACAATAAGAAATCTAGTTACAGACACTGGGGAGGAATTGCTTTCTTATGAAAATGAAAAAACTGTTACATAGCAGGACTGAGAGATAGCACACCTGAGCTGAGAGCCAACTGTGCTTCGTCCCTACTTTCCAGTGCTTCGTAATGAAGTTCATCATCTTCCCAGCATCGTTAGAATCCAAAAGACTTGGATTTGAATCTCACCACACTACATGTAACTGGGTTCTTCTGCAAGTGTCGTCTTTGAAAAATGGGAATAAATAATACTTATCAACATTGAAGGATTAAATGTAAAGGCAGAACAAAATGCATAGTACAAGATGGACCAGGTTGTCTCAAAAACAGAATTATCTCTTTGGTGAAGAGTATTTTTTTTACATAATTCAGGAGAAAAACTGGCCACAGCCAGCAAACACACAGAGAGAAAAAGCCTGAGTTCCCGTACCTATTGTCTGAGACTTCTACCCAGCCACAGAGTTCCCCATTTCCCGCTCGGCCTGTGAGGCCAGCAGAAATTAATTAATTTCACTAACATCTGGCTCAGTTCTGAGATTTCATTTTGTAAGACGAAAAGAGTAGACACTGTGACTTGTGTATTAGAATTCTAGTACTGCTGTAACAAATTACCAAAAATATAGACGTTTCAAACCACACCCATTTGTTATCTGAATTTTCTGTGGGGCTCAGCTAGATCTCTGCTTAACATCTCACAAGGAAGAAATCAAGGTGCCTGCAAAGTTGTTTTTCCTTTCTCGAGGCTCCGGGGAAGAGTAACACCAAGCTCATCCAGGTTATTGGCAGAATCCGGGTCCTTGTGGTTGTAGGCATGAGCTGTTTCCTTGCTATCAGCCAGGAGCCCCTCTCAGTTCCCCAAGCCCACGTGCATTCCTCCTCACATCGCCCCTTCCATCTTCACGCCAGCAGTAGGTTATATCTCTGACTTCCCCTTCTGCTTCTTCCAGCTAGAGGTATTCCTCTGCTCCTAAAGCTTTTGCAATTAGATTGAGTCCATCCCTGTATTGTTAATTGAGCGTAATCTCTTTATTTAAGGCCACCAACCTTAATTCATCAGCAAAGTAAATAATATATTCACAGTTTCTGAAGGATTAGGGTATGGGCATCCTTGGGATGCTATCATTCTGCCTAAATCAGCCTGGTTTCACTCTGGGAGTGGAGGAAATGGTTTAGCTGTGGGAAAAGGGGAGGAGGGGACTCGTGATAGGAAGGGGCTGACTAAGGGGTTGACTGGAGATAAAGAAGCTGCATCGGGTTGGGGGTTTTGTCTGGTTAGCAGGGTGTTTGCTGCTTGGTTGGCTTTTATGTTGAATTTGAATACCTTTAGAGTCATCAAGTATACACTTACTAGTTCCACAATTCCCACCATTCCTCATGGTGTTACTCTGCCTGGCTTTACACAATTATCTTATATCCCTGCCTCTGAAAGTATCTGTGTTTACAAAATCTGCCTAAAATGAGATCCACAGGAGACAAATGAGGAGGAAAGAAGTGGGGCATTTGGGAGCCAGCTGTGTATTTGGCCATAATTCTAGCCATCCCCTCCCATGGGGATCTGAAGGGTGCTAATAGACCATCCTTTGTATTCTCCAGAACAGCCAGAAGATGGTTCCTAGAGTGGTTCTATCAGTTCTCCTGATACTTTTCTCTTCTAGAAGGAATTGAGAGCATACCCAAGAGGACAAAAAGGAAAAGGTCTGCCAAGCTACACTCATATAGTAGAGGCTCAATAAATGGTTACTAGTTCACTAAACTGTCTCTCTCTGTGTAAGCTCATTCCTTAACTGTTTATTAAAATGCCTGCAAATGAAGGCCTGTGTGCTTGGCATCTATCACACTGAAAAATTTATAATATGAATAAACTAGCAAGAAGCAATACAGTGACCAGACAGGTAAGAGCACAGGTTCTGGAGCTGGGCTGCCGAGATGCAAGCTTTGGCCCTACCATTTACTAACTGCTTCCAACTTGGAAAAGTTATTTAACTCCTCTGTGCTTTGTTTTTCTTATCTGCAAATTGGGAAGAGTAATGAAACCTATTATACAGAGATTTTTGTGAGGATCAAATAAGTTAATAGATATAAGGGACTATCTGATACATAGTACTTCTTCAATAAATACTGAATATTATTACTGTTAAAACCTCTTAATTGTTTTTTATAATATCTCTGATCTTCTTTTTAAAAGACTGAGTAATGCATTTGGGAAACAGATTAAAATGTTATTCTAATATTTGTGTTTAAGGTTAAACAATGAACTGGCTTCTCACAAGGAGCTCAGTGTTTGCTGGAGGATATCAAAGTAAACTACCACACAAGAAATAGCCATAAAATACCACAGTGGAGAGTGCGGAGAAAAGGTAGGAGAACAGACCTGAATATGTGTGGAGAGGTGGGACTATAACTGACAGAGAAACATAACTTCGTGGCGTTTATACCTTAGCAGGAAGTGGATTTTCTATGAAGCCTATGAAGCTTAAACTTTGGGAAACTTAAACTTTCACAATGCAGGACCCTTCTAAAACCTAGGAGGGGACCTAACTATGTGTGAATTTAGTTTTGTGCTAGTAATTTTGAAATAATTTTCTTTTTCTTTTCCAGCTTTATTGAGCTATAATTGGAAAATAAAATTATAAATTTAAAGTGTGTAACGTGATAATTTGGCATATGTATAAATTGTGAAAAGCTTCTCCCATTGAGTTAATTAGCACAACAATCACCTCACATATTTACCTTTGTGTGTGTGTGTGTTTTGTGAACATTTAAGTTCTACTCTCTTAGCAAATTTCAATTACACAATAGTGTTATCAAGTATAGTTATCATGTTATACATTAGATCCTCAGAATTTATTTATTTATTTATTTTTGAACTATTAGATTCATTTATTTGATAATTCCTTTCTCCCATTTGTCTTTTCTATTTTATTTACTTTTTTTGAATTTTATTTATTTATTTTTATACAGCAGGTTCTTATTAGTTATCTATTTCATACATATTAGTGTATATATGTCAATCCCAACCTCCCAATTCATCCCACCACCACCACCCCCCCCCGAGAACGTATTTATTTTGTAACTGAAAGTTTGTACCCTTTTACCAGTCCTTCCCTTTTCCCCTCACTCCCTACCCCCCTACCAGCCCATGGCAACCACTTTTCTGCTCCCTGTTTCTGAGTTAAGTTTGGTTTTTTTCTTGTTTTTTTTTAGATTCCACAAATAAGTGATACCATGCAGCATTTGTCTTCCTCTGCCTGGCTTATTTCACTTAGCATATGCCCTCCAGATTCATTCATCTATGTTGTCACAAACAGCGGGATTTCCTTCTAAGACTAAATAATATGAATATTATTTCATTGGGTATATTATTCCATACTCACACATTTTCTTTATCCATTCATCTGTCAATAGACATTTAGGTTGTTTCTATACGTTGTCTATTGTAAATATGGCTGCAATGAACGTAGGAGTGTAGGTATCTCTGTGAGGTAGTGATTTTATTTCCTTTGTATACCAAGAAGTGGGATTGTTGGATCATATGGTAGCTCTTTTTTTAATTTCTTGTGGAATCTCCATACTGTTTTCCGTACTGGCTGTACCAGTTTACATTCCCAGCAACAGTTTTCAAGGGTTCTCTTTTTTCTACATCATTGCCAGCATTTTGTATCTCTTGTATTTTTGATAATAGCCATCCTAACAGGTGTGAGGTGATAATTCATTGTGATTTTGATTATTTGCATTTTCCTAATGATTAGTGATATTGAGCACCTTTTCGTGTACCTGTTGGCCATTTATATGTCTTCTTTAGAAAAATGTCTATTCGGGTCCTTTGCCCATTTTTTAATTTGGTTATTTATTTATTGCTATTGAGTGGCATGAGTTACCTGTATATTCTGGATATTAACCCCTTATTGGATCTGTGGTTTGCAAATATTCAAATATCCCTTATTGGATATGTGATTTGAAAAATTTCTCCCAATCCATAGGTTGCCTTTCATTTTGTTGATGGTTTTCTTTGCTGTGTGGAAGCTTTCTAGTTTGATGTAGTCTCTCTTGTTTACTTTTGCTTTTGCTGTCTTTACTTTTGGTGTCATGTAGTCAGTTCCTTAAAGAAGGTCCACCAAAATGAAAAAGACATCAGATCTCCCAAAACCAGGATATTCATCTGAAATGAATACATTTATTCTATGGGATACTTGAGAGCCACATGTAGTTTATTAGTATTCCTAGCATTTATTTCTGCCGGTCTCTGTGCCTTTGCATCTGCTCTAGGTTTGGCTTATCAACAGAGAACATTCTGTATTTCAAGCCAGCAACCATTTTATGATAAAGTCTTCTCTGTCCTGTAGCCATCACATTTATTGGTGGCTACATTCTGGAATATTCTACCTCCTAATAGTTCTCAAGGGCATTCCCTCTGCTCTACCTCAGCTGCCGTGGTCCCATTCAGAAACTCATCAACTCTGTCATGGATGAATGCAATGGGCTATCTGTTAACTGATGTCTAAACCCCCTCCCTTACTCCTTCTGGTCTATTTTTTATACTGGCAATAGTATTATCTTTATAAAACTCAAATATGGCCATAATAATCCACTTCATAAAATTTTTCCATTACTTACCATTTCCTATAATTTAAACGCTAACTCCTCAGTAGGAAATTAAGATCCTTCATAATCTGGCCAATGTTTTTCCCACAGTGTAGTCCCACCTTCTACAGTTTGCTTTGTTCCTATGTCCCTGCTGCATTGAATTACTATTCATTTTTTGAATATGCTATCCTGTGTCATGCTTCCATGCTTGTCCAGTCACTCTACCCTGGTAATGATGGCCTTAACTTTATTCTCTGGTTGACCATAAGGTGTCTGGTGAATTCCAAGACATCTGTCAAGAGTTAGTTTTGATTTTTTTTTCTTTAATCACCTATGTTAAGAATCCCTTGGAACTGGCATTCTTTCCTTCGTGTGCCCATTATTCTTTGTACATGAACTCCTTCATAATCATTGACCTTATCTTCAAGGGCAGAAACCATTTTCTTTACTGTAACTCCTACAGCTACCACATTTTGAGCATATGGCATGTTTTGATAAATTTTGGTGAAGAAATGATTGAAGGAATGGAATAAATATAGAGCGATTAGAAATGGTTGCCTAGAAGTTACTTCTTATGAATAAATCTTTTCCTCCCAAGAAATACTTCAATAAATGTGTCATTGACAAGTGTCATGTCTTTTCCTTCTGTATTAGTCTCTTGAGTACTTATTACAGTGCAGAGCACATTGTAAATACTTCTTAATTGATTAAATATTGTCAGCAAGGGCAATCTAAAGCACACTCCATTTAACTTCTCTGACAGAAAAGCTAGAGAGTGCCTCACAGAAGAAAATAGGGGGGAATAAATACCAACTTCCACCCAGGGAGTGGAGAATTTGCTTCCATTTTTAATCTCTCTAAAAAAGTACTGATTACCCAGGTTAGGGAAGACTATTTCTGTGATTAGAAGACTACAGCTATTTTTATCTTATAGGAAAAGCCAGTGGGAGTCATTAGATCCTTTCATAGATTAATCTAACTTAGGCTTTTGTGTTCCCACGCCTTGGAAATACATGTTGCTTGCATCTATATTGATTTCAACGTGTGTAGCTCTAGGTCTGTACACAATGTGTGTTGATATAATTTATGTGTTTGTTCTAATTGCAGGAAAATTATAAGCAAAACTTAAAGAATAAAACTATTTATAATCCCAACATAAGCCAAAATAAGTGAGAATTGGTGTTTGTCATTGCTCTTCTAACAAACTCATAATTAATATTTTTTTAAAAAGAAAAAATATTTTCTCTTAAACATCCATATATTACCATCAAAAGTGCATGCAGGGCTTCCCTGGTGGCGCAGTGGTTGAGAATCTGCCTGCCAATGCAGGGGGCACGGGTTCGAGCCCTCGTCTGGGAAGATCCCACATGCCGCGGAGCAACTGGGCCCGTGAGCCACGATTACTGAGCCTGCGCGTCTGGAGCCTGTGCTCCGCAACAAGAGAGGCCGCGATGGTGAGAGGCCCGCGCACCGCGATGAAGAGTGGCCCCCGCTCGCCACAACTAGAGAAAGCCCTGGCACAGAAACGAAGACCCAACGCAGCCATAAATAAATAAATTAAAAAAAAAAAAAAAAAAGTGCATGCAAAAAGACTAAGCTGAGAAAAATGTGATCAAGGTTTAGATGTACATGCCAAATATAGTCATTGGAAGTATTTAAGTATATTTCTGTGTAAACATATTCTGAAAGAAATATATTTTGTCATGTATTCCTCTAAAATCTGGCACTTAATGTGTTCTAAGGTTACAAGCATAAAATTAGCATATTATTAATGTAAATTAGAATGGCAAAGATATGGGTAGCAGCACATTATGAAATGCCGTTAGAGAAAAATGGGTTTCTTCCTCCAGGAAATATTGAGAATTCTCTCTCTGTCCTATACTTAAAGGGAAATATTCATTATCAGTTACATTTTTTTTAAGAACCGTAAGTATATTATCTGCAAGCTTCCTTTCCTCCAAATGAAGACTGGGCAAATCATTGTAATTGAAATCACCTTGAACTGATGTGAAATTGCATGCCCCTAATCAGTGGTAGTAACAATAATCATAGCTACCATTTATTGACTGTTAATTTTGTGGCAAGGATTTAATATAAATTATTTCAAAATCCACACTACAGCTCAAAGAGTTAAGTATTATTATACCCCCTTTCCACAGTTGATTAAACAGAGGCCAGGAAAGTTCAAGTCGACGGAGGATACAGCCTTGGCTGGAAGTTGTAGAGTCAGGAATCATATCCAGTTTACAGCCTAGCTCTCATCCACTGGGTCATATTTACCCTGGGGAGAAATCTTGAATCCCCTAGTCTTCTAGCAACCTTGTTGTCAAGAAGGTTTCCTTCCTTATAACGTTCCATTTCCTATGTAAGTCTATTTCTTCCAATTCTGTCCCCTGAGGAGAACAGCTGGTCAGTACCCTCCTTCTAATAACATTAACTAATTCACTGGTAGAGTAATTTTTCTTATGAGAGATTTTTAAACCCCTAGAGAACCAAGTATTTACTCACAGAAGAAAACAAATCTGCACCGAACAAATGCAAGAAGAATGTTTCTTTAGCATCAAGCTTTCCCTATATTTTCAACGTGGGTGGGACGGAAAGAGGTAGACAACGTAAAAGAGCCAGAAGTAAGATATTTAAAAAATTTTTTTTGCATAACTATGATCTAGAACTTGTTGACTACAGATAGAAAAGTTGATGGAAACTCCAAAAATACTAAGAAAATACCTACGCAAACATTTTCAGTGTTTACATCCCAAACCAAATTGCCAAAAATTGCTTAAAGTATTACAAGAATGTTTCACTACAGTAATATTTGTTTTTGGATAAGGCCCTTCTCAAATTTATCATTCAATAATCACTTTGCAATTATTCTTATTTTATGAATATTTTTGCTGGTTCTTTAGCGAACTCTCATCTGACTCATTTAAGGCTTCACTGTGTTTTTACCCATTAATCTCAGCCTCTCCTTTGAAAATTAATCTGTGTTTAATGGCCACCTTATGTAATACGCAACAAGGCAGGACTCTCCCATCCATTCCAAAAAGGATAGCATTGAAATATGTCATTAGGCTTATCTTTGCATCAAAATCTCATTCATCCAATGACCAATCTGGGGAATTTTAGAACCTTATTATAATTTTTTTTTTCATAGTGACTCTAGGGATTAGAATTCCAAATCATTCTATTTCTCAAGAGATTACCAACATCACGGGGAAGATAAGGGCCTTTATAAATTGAAATAAAATATAAACTTTAAAATATATTTAAATCACTACATACTTAGAGCAGGGGAGTCCTTTAGTTCTCTCAGTATATTTAAACACGACTGCAGTTTCTAACATTTACCAACCTGATAATGAATTCAAAAGGTAAGGCATTTTCTCTTGAGTATAAATATACTGCTGAGTCCTATCTATACCAGAGTGGCTGGACTGCATGATGCATAACAAATTATCTCTAAAATAAAACCTCTTGAAAATTAATACTGTTTTGTAAGAAAATACAGAAGAACCTAATCTCTTTGGTGAATGCTTGAATGAATGAATGAATGAATGAACAAATGTTGAATAATTGGGTTGTTTGTTTATTATCCCAGTCTGCACTTCCAGCCCCTGTCCTTCCCCTGAAATTTCCGGACTATGATAAACCCACAAGTCCACAAGGGAAAATCCTTATACAAAGTAATACCCTTCCCTTTCTTTTATTTTTCAGTCCAATGTATTGACGTGTTAGGTATCAGTTTGACCAATATATTGAACTCCTACTGTCTACTAGATTCTGTGCAAGTCACAAAGAATCAAAGGTGAATAAGAATAGTCTTGTCCTCCATGAGTTGACATTCTAGTAGGGAGACAAATGGATAAACAGAGCACTTCTATGCAGCATGGAAATTATAATGATTGAGGTATGGTTCAGTGGAATAAAGGCACACCAAAAAAGTAGCTAACCATTTGTCAGAGCTCCCATCTCATCACATTTAAACCTGTGCACTCCTGTCATTTGCCACTTGAATTTCATCTATGTGTGCTAAACTTTAACCATGAAATTACCAAATTCCATCATAAATACTGCCAGTCAGATGTGAAAAGTATAATAAGAGCTAACTTTATTGATATGTCAGGCATTATTGTGAGATTTTATGTGTATTAGCTCAGTTAATCCTCCCAATTTCCTGTAGGAAGTATGGTTATGAACTCATTTCACATACTAGGAAACTAAGGCAAAAGAGGCAAAGTTACTTTCTCAAGGTCACAGAACTAGAAAATAGAACTAAAATTCACACTCAGACAATCTGACCCCATATACCCAGTTCTCAAACATTCCATTCCACTGCTTTCTAATGACAGAAGGTAAAACAAAGTAAAGAAAATTTGATTTGAATCTCAACTATAGCAGTAATTAACTCTGTGATCTTAGGCAAGATTTCTAATTTCTCAACTTTCAACTTTTTCAGTATAAAATACAATTAAGTTTTTCTTCTTGTGGCAGTTTTCAATGCGGTCCTAAAAATTCTTTGATCCTAAATTTCCATTGAGAGGTGAGGTATGTTTCTCCCCTAACATCTAGGCTCTGTAATTGCCCAACTAAGACGATGCTGTGCCAATTTCCATGTTTAGTCCTTAAAAATCTGTCAGCTTCTTCTTGTCTCTTTGGATGTTCTCTCTTGGAACCTATTCTCCATGGATGAGGAAGCTCAGGGAAAGCCTCTGTGTAGGTCTTCAGACCAATGGCCTAGGTAGAGCTCCAGCCAATACCAACCTTAGATGTATAAATGAGGAAATCTTTGAGCTGACTCTGGACACAGAGTATGGCTGTGACTGCATGAGAGAGCTTGAGCAAGAATCACCTACACCCAGTTCACCTCCAGAACCATGAGGGATCATCAAAAAATCATTAAATTGTTTTAAGCCGCTAAATCTTAGGGTGATTTTGTATGCAGCGATAGGTAACAGAAACCATTCTGTATTTTGTCAGTATTGTTGGAACAAGTATGAAAGCCCTTAGTATATTATAAAGTACTATACAAATGGAAAGAAATGTTAGCCTATATTAAGTGTGCATGCATAAGCAAGTGACTCCGTATGAAATAAAACAAAACCACAGCGTTCAATACCAAGGGCGAATTAGTAAATTCATTTAAATCCAGTGGGTATTCCTTGACCATCTATGCATACCTAGCAGCAAATTAGGTTCCATAAAGATAAAAAAACAAGGGTAGGTATATTCCATGCATTCTAAGACTATATAAAAGCTTCTAACAACTAAGCAACAAATGAAAAGAACTATTTTATTTAGCATCCAAATTTCTCAGAAACATTATTTTATCCCTTAAAGCACTGTTCACTTCTTGATAGAATATTTGTTGCTGACATCAGGAAAATCTGGGTTTCAATCTTTCCTTTAATACTTCCTTGAGTGCATATAAAACATCTCTGGTGAAAGGTTTCTATCTGTAAAATGAGAGTAATAACATCTACCTTGCAGAATTCTTGGGAGGATTAAATGGCACAATGTATACTAAGAGCCTAGTACATAGAATGAGATCGATAATGGACAGCTCCCATTATAATTGACCTTTCTAGGTGTGTTCTCCATTGCAAATTTGCAGTAAAGACAATCCTAGATACCTGTCATCATAGTTCAGAAAAATGGCTACAAAGTTTTCCTGTGCTCTTTTCTTAAGAATAACAGGCTACATTGATCTTGAATTACTTCTAACTCTTCTCTATTGAACTGCACATGCATCAGCAAATCCTGTTGATTTTACCTTTTTAACGTACCCTGGATCCAATGCCCCTCATGACCTCCACTGGTACCAATCTGGCCAAGTCACCATCAACTCTCACATGAGTTATTTGCAATAACTCTCTGTGTTAGTTTCTTTAGGGCTTCCATTTAAAGAAAAGTGCCATAAACCAGGCAGTTTAAAACAACAGAAATGTATTCTCTCATGTCACAGAGGCTAAAAGTCCAAAATCAAAGTGTCATCAGGGCCATGCACCACCTGAAGTGTCTAGGGGAGGGTCTAGAAGCTCAGCTCAGCACAGCTTCGGGGACTTGCTGGCAATCCTTTGGCATTTCTCGAATTATGGCAACATTAACTCCTATCTCTGGTCTTCTCCCCATGTATGTTTACATTTCCTTCTTATAAGGACACGAGTCTATGGACTAGAGACTGCCCTAATCCAGTATGACCTCATCCTAATTTGATTTCATCTACAAAGGAACTATTTCCAAACTAGGTCATATTCACAGGTATTAGGGGGTTAGAACTTCAACATATCCTTTTGGTGGATACATTTCAACTCATAACACTTCCCATCTGCTTTCCCTGATTTACCCTTATGTTCCTCCTTTGCTCAAACCCTCCATTGACAATCCATTTCCCATGAAGTAAAAAAAAAAAAAAAATTCAAAGTCCTGAAAGAAGACAAAGGAATTCCTCTCATCTTCTCACACCTCCCTATGCTACACCCACCCACCCCATGGCCATTTCTCCGAACTTCCTCTCCCTGGGACTCATTCCATTCTAGCTACATCAGGCTTCCTCTCCGTTCTGGTGCTCCTGCCTCAGGGCCTTTGCACTTAGTGTTTCCTGAATATAAAATTCTCTCCCTCCCCTCAACTCCCACAGCCTCATAATTTGCTCCCTTTTTTCCTTCAAGTTTCTGTTGAAATATCACCTTAGCAGAGAAGCCTCTCCTGATGACTCCACTGAAATTAGTACTCTCTTCTACCTTATAGCACTTAATCAGCAACAGTATCCTGGTTTGTACTTCTTCATGGATAGCACATGTCTCTAAAGGCCATATTATATATTTATTTGTTTAACATTTGATTCTACTCCACCCTCCCCCCCCCCCACACACTATAACGTAAGCTTCAAGAAGACAGGGACTATGTTTTCTTTACTCTTTTATCTCCAGTGCTTAGAATAGTGTCCAACAAATTATAGAAATCCAATAGTAATCCAAATGGTACTTGTCCATAGAAATGCAAGTTGGTTTGCTGGAGATTTGGTTGATTATTGCCCTGCAGATATTGACCAGTTTGACAGTTTTCATCTAAGAAAATTTATACCAGCATTCCCGATGACATTATGTATGTGTGGTTCTTAAAGTTCCTCTGAAGAATTTGTAACATCCTACTAGTTCCCTCTTAAAAATCTTTTAACAAGATCCACATTGATAAGGTTTCTGGAAAGGGATGGATGTGAATTGAGTTTCAAAGAGAGTGTAGGAATGCACTGACATGTGGGGATGTACAAGGCAAGGAGGGCAATAAGGATTTATGTATATTATTCCCTGTTATTTCATAATTTTCAAAAAGGTAAAATCATGAATCTCATAAAAAAGAATGCGAACACAAGTCAACAATTTTATTTACCTCATTAATTAATGAGGGGACTAGTAAGATTTTTAAAAACCAGTAGAGTTACTCTTTATAAGTCCAATTCTTCTTCAAGCTGCCATTAACAGGAATTGTTTGCATTGCTATGGACAGGAAACATTATTGATGCATTACTAGTGCACTGTCAATAGCCATCTACATGTTAATCTTTATCTCTCTAAAGGTGCAAAGTACACCAGCCAGAAACAATCAGATGAACACACCCCATAAAAATAAGATAATCCCTGAAAAGTACCCTAGATAACATCCAGTATTCCATTGAAAGCGCATCCAGTAGTCTTTTTCAAAAATCTTTCAGGATTTTCCTAAAAACACCAAGCAGGTTATGAAAGATATAGAGACTCACATGTTCCTGAGAGTGATGAATATTTGTTTGGTTGGACGAAGGGGCAGTCCAGTTAGTGATAGATGTTAGTGCAAGGCAAGTTAGCATTTTATATAACAAGTTATGGAAAATCACTCTAAATTATCAAGCAGAGGAGTGACTTGATGAAAACTATGTTTGAAAAGAGTCATTTTAGCAGGTGTGTAGGATGGAAACTTAGAATTGGAGGAGAGGCGGGGAGAAGATGGAAAGCAAAAAGATGCACTTGGAAAATTTCTGTAGGAATTCAACCACGATTTAGACCTGGGACATGCAAACGATCCAGATAAGTTTGGATAGAGAACACTGGTCTTTGGGACAGAGAAAGTAACCAATTGAGGTGACCAGGAGAGAGTCAGCTTCCTTGGAATTGTTCAGATGATACCTGATTGTGGGAGTTTTCGTATTTCTAAAATGTGCTCTTGCTAACATTCGACAGTTTATTTCTCTGCATTTCTATTACTTTTTGATAGCATGCTAATAAGTGACTTTTAAATTCAAAATATTACATTCACCTTTCATTTGAGCCTTGGACTTTTGTAAAGTTTTCTTGCCTGAAATGTTTTCTCCCTAAAATGTTTTCCTGCCCTGTCATTTGAGAAAGGCATACATCTATAAAACATTCAAGTGTATCTACTCCACTTCTGTAAAAGTATTTGCGATATCCTTTTTCTGATGCATGTTGTTTAGATGTCGACTCTAGTGTAATTTATTAATGTAACTTTACTAATATTTACTTAGTGCATTCTTTAAATGTAGTATTGAATGCTGATAAAGCTCCTAACAATATTTACAGCAAGCTTAGAGAAACCCATTCTCTTTCTTTTTGCACAGCTTTATTGAGATATAGTTAACATATAAATGTGTGTAAGTTTAAGGTGTACAACGTAATGCCTGGTTCATGTATATGTTGCAAAATGATTACCATAATAAGGTTAGTTGTGTAAGTTTTTCTTTTAAATAAGTAGCTCAATTATATTTTGAGTGTGAGTTTTACTGGCTTTTACCTGGCTTGTAAAAAAAAAGAAAAATCATCATGTCTATTCAGTATTAGAAAGCAAAACATTCAGGTCATTTAAATCTATAACAACACATGTTTGAAGTGGTTAGGTTATATCCTGATTTAAAGAAAACCAAATAGCAGGTAACAATCTCATCATAATCGTAGCTAAATAATTGAAGTTCAAGCCATGCTTCCGATCTTTGATTTGAATATGCTTGCTTCGTTGGCTTGGATTTTGTAGAAATTAAACAGTGGTGTTTTAAGAAAATGCCCTTTTCGTAGCTTGACATATTCTAAGTAAACACACGCACTCTAAAAATGCATATCCAAAGTTAACCTTTTGAAAATTCAAACTGTACTGAGGACATCGTAAATGATTCACCAGTGACAGACATATAGGTAATGTTTATGACCTGAGCCATGAATCGTTCTTTAGTTCTTGATTCAAGTGACTACTTTTCACTATATTGAGCCATGAGTTTCAAAAATAAACCTTCTGCTGATAAGGAGATTTACGGAGAACAAAAAAGCCTGAGTCAAGTATTTATCTGGGACTAAATTCTGTGAACTAAGCTTAGTTCAAGCAAGAGGTTTTCTAAGCAGTTCATTTATTTTAATATGGTACAAGCATTTTGGAGTTGCACTGTAGCTTTCGTTCACAGTGCATTGACAGAAGAGGAGGGGAAAGGCCTGGAGGTAACATTTCATGCATTCTTAAAGATAAGAATTGAGCATCTGCTAGAAGCAAAGCTCCATGCCAGATGCTCCAGAGATACACAGGCATAGCCTGCAAGGAGCTTATACTTATAATAGAGGGAATAAAACCAGTGCACAGATCATAATGTTATGACAAATTATAAGACAGAATACTATAAATACTCTAGGAAGGGCATAAAAACTAACTTTTTCAGAAATTCCAAAGGCAGAGAAAGAACATTGGTTTTCCAGGGGAATGAGAATAACTTCACGGTGTTTGAATACAACAGTGTTTCTCAAACTTCTGCATTCATAAAAGATGCCTGGGGAGCTTGTTAAAATTTAGATTTCTGGACCATCCCTAGAGATTCTGATTTATACAATCAGTCTGCATTTCTAACTAGCACCCTGGGTGATTTAGATGAAAATGGCCCAAGAACCGTGCTTTACGAACACATGGTTAGAGCCTTAAAAGATAAATAGCATTGAGAAGGCAGTGATGAAAGGGGGAAAGAATTCAGATTAAAGGAATGCTAGCATAAATGAGGAGATAGAAAGGTTTGATGTATTATCTGATCTCTACGGGGGGTTTTGGAATCCCTTTCCCCACCCCAATTAGCTTATTAAAATAACAGTGGTTTCCATGAGCAGTTCTAGAAAATGGAGAAACTTGGAGGTCAGCGATAGAACACATTTAATATCACTACCCCTAAATTAACCCTAAATTGCCTAAAAGTTGATGAAGAGTATGTAAAATATTAATAAGAAGTCCTCACATTGCCAGGTGAGCTCATTTAAACAGCTACAGAACTCCCAAGGGAAAGGCATCTCAGGGAACTTGCAAGGAAAGTGAGTGAGGTGATGCACTCCTGTTGGAACAGCACACGGGTACTGGTTTTCTGTGGGCCGGCTCTAACTGCCTTATTTTCCTGGCTCAACTTGTCCCTCCAGTCAATGGGCAGTTTTCATAAACATGCACTGATGATTGGCATGGCGGGCAGAGGGTGGGGAAGTCAACTAGTTTTCTCCTGTGTCCAGCTGCAAGTGATTGGGAGTTCCCTATGTCCTGTATCTTTGGACAGAAGCTCGGATTCCTTTATTTACATTTTACTCTCACTCTCATCCCCACTTTGCATATTATCTATCCTCACACAACAGAAAATGTTGGAGAAAATGTTGGTTCACAAACTGGAGAGCTCCCCGGCTGAAATCTGAAACTGGCCCCTGTACACATAGGGCAAGGAGAGACTGAAGAAAGAGACAGACTACTCCAGAAAAAGCAATGGAACTTATTGACGAGGTTTATCTTGGGTGGCTGCAAGATGAGCAGGTCTCCACAACTGCCTGCCAGAATCTTAAAATTTTATATAGACATTTATATAACTTAACTGGATTCAGTCATGTATCCAGTCCAGATGGTCTCAACAACACCTTATGCTTTCAAGGCTGCATCCTTAGAATGGCTCCTAGTTTGGGAATGAGAGGCTGAACATACATTTTAAGGAAGGGGAGGGAGTGAGGAACCTTCAGTTGCCTGGGTCCAGCTCAAAGGTGGTCATGTCCTATTGATGACCTCTTCCCCCAAAAGAGGAACCTAGCACTCCTTATCTGTGTCGGCACATGGCTAAAGCAGCAGAGGTGGGGCTAGAACTCAAGGAAGAACATTGTATAGTTGGTAAACATCCAGCCTCCACCAGATGAGAACTTTCTAAGTGCCCATCATCACAAAAAGCTTGCAAAAGAATCAGGAACACTATGGTTAAAATGAGGTATATGGTAAGAAATGAGAACCAAGGAATAAATTATATGCCAAAGGCAAACTGAAAAATATTGAATTAAGGCAAAGAACTTTTTCAACAGACCAAAGGGAATAATTGCACATAATTCAAGTCGGTCTGTAGGAAGTTTGAACTGTATGCAAAGCATGGAGAGACTGACTAAAGGCAAGATAAACATAGGAAACTCTAAACAGATTCACAGAGTTAGGATTATTATATAGTCAGCCCCCTAAAACATGCGGTGTTGATCTATGGAAGAAATTCAATTACAGCATTCATTCCGATTTCTTTCTTAATGAGCTTTCATGTAACATCCAAAGCATAAGCCCAGAGGATTTATTATTGAACACTCTAGAAGAAAAATACAATTTTAATCACTTAAATTATATAAATAATTGAAAAAATCATGAAATGGAAATTTAAGGGATTATACATGCATTTGTTTATTTTCCTTCCTTCTATATACTTCCATCACCTACAATCTTAAGAAGCCATTTGTTCTACATCTCAGGTTCTTCCCATAATAATTGCTACTTCTGAAAAAGTCATCAAAATAGAAATTGTTTGTTTTCATCAGATAATCTTCTCTAACTTGGGTGGATAAAAAGGATGAACAGGAGAGATCTTCAAGGTCGTATTTAACTTGCCCCTATGTCATTAAATACTCCCTTTACCCTCCTCCCCACCCCCAAGTCTTAATTTTTCTCTCATTGAAACCACAGAATGATCAGTAATCTTCCCTAACTCCACAGACTTCACATTCTTTCCTAAAAGTTCAGTCCATATCCAACTTTCCCTTTTCTTAAAAGTAACCTAAAATGTGTATTATATGTTTTCCTATATTCTTTTATGATATTCTGTTTTATCCATAATTGTCATTTGTCCAATCACAAAAATTTCTTCTAGGCAAAGACCTATGCGTTATATTACTTTAATGTCAGCCTAGTATCTAATACAGGTTTGAGTGCACAGTAGGTCAATAAAAAAATCACCATTCATTAGCTCCATAGTGATTGTAGCTTAGACCTTTATCATTTAGCAACGTATGAAGCATAGCGGTGGCATGTGAGTCAGACAATCATATAATTCACCTTCATCTCCATTTCCTACTAAAATATCAAGGAATAAAAGCTTGACACAATTTTCCCAGTCCAATCCATGATCTTACAAGGAATTTCAAAGACATAAATGGCACCATTTTCTGGGATAGATTCACTTTCTGTGGTAATAAGTTAATACTGCAAATATTTTCTATAAGAAGATAATTTGAGAAGGCAGCATGCATGCAAAGTCAAGTGTATGTGACGTTCACAGATTATGAAAAGTGTGCTGTGTTATTACAGATTTAACTTTAGCAGTGAACAAAAATCTCTTTAAAAAATATAGACACTTTAAAAAAAAAAATTACACTTCTTGGTTAGTTCAGCTCTTCAACTAAAATTTCTTCCTTGTGCATTTTGCAACCTTTTGGCAGGTTTATTGTTGAAAAGCCAAGGTACATTCATAATTGCACCACAGTAACATGCATTTATCATTGGCAAACGTTCCGCACTATAAATGAATTACTGTAATAGATGTGTTATGAAATAGCATCTTATTATCCTTCTGTTCTTCTACAAAGGGGGTCAAAGTCGATCACAAGTGTTCCTGTAAAGTGATATTTTTGAACAAATTCAAAGAATGGAGTGAGCTTTCAAGCTTTAGTTTTGCAATACTTTAAAATGATCAACACTTTTTATTCTAGTTATGCCTCTAAACCCCCCAAACACTTCTCGCTGTGTGCCTATACTGGAAAGTCATTGGTTTCTATACTGGCACTTAGGTTGTTCTCAATCAAGAAAATGTGATTGAGAATTTATTATATTTGAAGTTGCTGTCAAGAAATAAAAAAAAATCATCTCCATCCTTGAAGAATGTATAATCTCATTGTGAGATAAAATACATTGATATAAAATATCAAAGAAGTGTGAAGTGGATGGTATAGCCAATAAGAACTACATACAATAAAGAGAGAATCTGTTCAGAGGAGAGAGATTTCAAAATGACCCCAAAAATGTAGCTGTGAATACATCAATGCCTGATATAGATTATAAGATTTCCAATTGATTTTATTCAGGTGTGTTTGAAAACGAGAGAGAAAAATATCTACCTTACACCACTTCATAAAGCTTTAGCAAGATGTTAGAGTAAAAATATTTTTCGGCTCTATGGTATGTTGGTAGCTGCCGTTTTAATGTTTCTGAGGTAGGTAAAGTGGAGTTGTCAGAAACATAGGAGCATAGGGTTCTGTAACCATCTTATTTTAACAACTTTAATGACCTCTGAAGAAGGCAGTGCATTGTCTATAAGCAGAGTTCTCCCCCAAACAAGTCCCACATAAACATAGACTAACCAAGGGATCTACACGTCTAAGTGAGAAAGTGCTGGTGAGTATCAGACCTGCTGGCAGAATGATAACTGGGGGAAAAAAAAACCCACACAGTCTCATCTCATGATTTAAATGAAGACAAAGATGTCACCCTATACATACATAGAGAGAAGTTATAATGGATAACAGTATCAGAATCCCAAAATTCTCACATAACAAAATTTAACAAGAACCAAAATATTAATTTGACTTAGGTACAAAAAAATAGCCAATATTTAACTAAGATTTCTCTTAGCAGTATGCAAACTTTGGACCTTTAAAAAACTAAGAGCTATGTGGATCAAGCGGATCTTTATAAGAAAACTACATATTTAGGCATTACTAGAAGTACAGTAATTAAAGCATGGCAAGAGATATTTTGCTCTATTCTTGCAATTTGGCCAATCTGTACAAGGTTTGTATTACAAAATCAAACCTCTCAAATGACGATAAATATTATGGTAAGTGTCCATACTCAAAGCAAATAAAATATTTGCACACGAAAGTCAGACAAAGCATTTACTTTCATTCAAGTTTTTTTTCAAGTAATGGAGAATGACTAGAAACAACACATGGGAACTCTTATTTTAAAATGAATTTGTGACAAAACAAGCAAACGTCCATATATCACCTCTAACATTAGAGTTCCTGTGTTTTATTACTAATCAGAAAGGGCAGCTTGATTTTTTCCAGTTTCATTTAGCCAAAGTTAGGTTTTAGTATTTCGTTTTAGTATTTCAACTACTCAAGAGAACACCCAGATATGAATATCTATGTACCCAGATATCTACTGAATCTTATTTGATGGCTCTAGAAATGCACATACTTTCTATTGAACCTAAAGTAATAAAATCACACTTTAATCTAATCTCTCCTCTAAGTCACCAGGCATTTTCTCATATGCAACAAGATGAGAACTTCCAAACTAGAAAATTGAATAATTTGAGTCTAAATGATTGGAAAATGATTTGAATATGTAGTATGGGACTATAATTTCACTTTTTAAATATGGAAATATGCTTGGTTAAAAGTTCTGTCATCTGCTCTCAACTCTCCTCACTCTTCTCCTTCATCCAAAACACACAAACACACACACACTTCAAACAGCTCACTAGTCAATACTTGCTCTTACTTTGTAATTTGAACAGGATTGAAATTAATATTTATTTTGGAACCTGTGTTTATTATATGAAACATTCCATTTATTTTACTCAATTTTTTTCACTCACATATCACTGGAAAATATTTAGGTGATCCAAGTACCAGAATAACTATTTGTATAATATATTCACGACATACTTAACTGTAGTCCTTTAGAAACCTGCTGCATTTTGCATATTCTCTGTCTTCTGAAGTCCACCCCCATCTTAAATATAGCAACCCTACTTTCCAGTCCTACTTTCTAATCCCTTTTTGGTGCTAAATTTTGCTGTATGTCCACCTAGTAATGTTACATTGAAGCCATTCCTGTTAAGCTTTAGCTTTAGGACTTCTACATAGATCTTTGCTAATTAAGCAGTTCCCTCTTATACTTTACCCAGCAGGCAGTTGTTGAAGTTCTGAGGTAGACCTGAGTTTGTCATAAATGTCTCAGTGAAGTTCGTCATTGTGCAAATTATAATCCTAATAACTTAATAAAAACCTACTAACTTGGAAGATCTTACTCTACAACAAAATTTCTTTTCCCCATGAAAAATGGGTTCAATATGAAATTGTACGGAGATAACAACCTACAGGGTAAATGATGGAGAATGAAAAAAATAGCAAAAGCAGGATAGAGGGGATTAAGGACTTTTTTTGGCCACATATGGCTCAAGAGTTCTCCAATTAAATTATTCACCCTCTACCAGCTTGCTAAAATGTTCCAGAGGTGACAATGTTTCTAGTTCCCTTTTTAGTGAAAAAAATGAATTGCTTGTATTCTGAAATCTGTAATTAGCTAGATAATTCAGGAAAGGAAAACAAATTTCAGCAACCCAAGGGAAGCCAGGAACTAAAGTATTGACGAATGAGCACAATGACTCAAGAGCACACCTAAGCAGATTCAATCTACCCAGATGCCCTTTGGGTCTTGTTTGACAATCTCAAGAACACATGTCACTTTCTATTATGCACACTGATATAGAAAGAACTCCAAACTTTCACTATTCTCTTTTCCGTGTCAAGTGAAAATAAGCGCCTGCTGCCGAAAAAGGCTCAGTGTTCAGCTGGCAGGTCACAATGAGAAAGAGAAAGAGAAAGAGAAGGGAGAGTAAAAGAAACTGGAAAAGAACTAGAAAAAAGAATAATATTTCAGAGCATAACAGTTTATAATAATAGCTTATGATGTGTTTATCTCCCTGATGTAACGATTTTAACCCATGTATCAGGCCTGAGCTCCGATTTCAGGCACTTGCAAAATGGGCAGCAGAAAAAAAAATTGTTCTATTCAGCAGAGCAAAGGTGCAGTCATTTGCTGGAATGCCCTGCCAATTTCAAAGCAAAATAAAAGTTGAAAAATTGTTGTTTCTGATAATAGTAGATACGGATATAGTCACAAGACTATAGAGACTCATTAAGACCAAAGAGAAAATGACGTAAGACAAAGTGGGTGACAGGAGAATGTCAATGTCAGAATACAGGGAAAATGAGGCATCTAGGTGGATGGCAGGGAAACGGCTTCCTGCGCTGTATCAGTGATGTGTTATAGCCCTAAGGTCAGTTGTTCAAGCCTCCTATTTGCCTTTCACAAGCTAACTGAAAACACATTTTGCATTTCTATATTCAAAGAATGTTAAACAACAGTAAGAAATTCTTAGATGTCTAAAAAAATAGGTACTTTCAGTAACATTCTGTAACTATTGCTTACGCTATGTAATGTTCAATTTGGTATGTGCTGCCCAGAGGTTCTTGACCATGATAACTGTGTATTAGAATCATTCTGGGGGCTTTAAAAAATGCTGATGCAGATACCTCATGCCAGAGAGTCTTCTTTAATTGAAGTGTGGCCCAGGCATAAGTATGTTTTAAAAGCTATTTCAGTTGAGTCTAATGTAAAGTCAGGGCAGAGAACCACTGCGCCTACCCAATGTTTCTTAAAGTGTGGTCTAGATGGATGGCCTCTAGTGTAGATGGAACCAACTACAGTCCTTGTTCAAAGTGCAGACGACTGTATCCCAGCCAACACTTACTAAGACAGAATCGCTAGAGTTGGGGGCCAGGCAGAATTGTTGTCTTAATAAGCTCCCTCATGATTGTTAGAGGGAATTCTTGTTATTGTGCCTGTATAATTTAATGTCATTTGACAGCCTCTTCAAATGATGGTAGCCATGCTCTACTCTCCCAATTTATATTTTGCAATAGCCATTTTCTGATTTATGTGATTGTTCTGCAGAGAACAATCATTTGACAAAGAAATAAATAGACTATATGGGTATAGATATAGATATAAGATATACATGTATATATGATATCTATATATGAGATATGTACATACATATGCATCTATATATCTCCAGTATATGTGGACACTGGCCATAATCCTAATAGGAGTACTCTTTTTTTTCCCCAAACATCAATAGTTATTGATAATCTGCCATTCTTTTTTTTTTTTTTTTAAATAGGAATTATTTATTTATTTATTTATCTATTTTTGGCTGTTTTGGGTCTTCGTTTCTGTGCGAGGGCTTTCTCTAGTTGTGGCAAGCGGGGGCCACTCTTCATCGCGGTGCGCGGGCCTCTCACTATCGTGGCCTCTCTTGTTGCAGAGCATGGGCTCCAGACGCGCAGGCTCAGTAGTTGTGGCTCACGGGCCCAGTTGCTCCGCGGCATGTGGGATCTTCCCAGACCAGGGCTCGAACCCGTGCCCCCTGCATTGGCAGGCAGATTCTCAACCACTGCGCCACCAGGGAAGCCCAGGAGTATTCTTGATTCTGGCTTGGAAGGCCGTCCATTTCTTATTCCCATGCTCATGGCGGAGGAGAATTTCCTATGGCTGAATAAAGTATCATGGGTAAGGCTCAAATGGGTGGCTATGCAGAGTCAAGTCTAATGTTCTCTGAACAATCCTTAGAAAGAGAAAAACCCAGAGAAATTGAAAAACTATACTTTGAGTACTACTTATGCACCCTGATTATGTGTATTTTATAGTCCTGTCGTTATTGAAAACTGTTCTTGAAATTCAGGGAACTTGACAGTCTATAGAACGTGGAAACCTATTAAAAAGCAATCTGAAAATGCATTTCAGGTGAAATCACTTTTCCCAAAGTGCAGATCATTTCATTTATTCTAAAGGCATATAATTAGAAAGGAGACTGAATTGGTATTTTTTTTCCTTCTTACAGTATAGCACAAATATGTACTTCTTTATTCCAGCTTCAGCATGTATATAGTTTTGAAAAAGTCCTCGTCAAAAAAGAAAGTGATTTTTTTTCATGGACCTCTACAGTGTGTCTACTCAGAATTTTAAAAATCGGTTCTCATGTAAAAACAGAAGCATAGTTTAAAAAAGCAGAAGATATTATTTATCTTGGCCTTATCTGAACATGTCAGAAAATTAAGACAGTGATGAATTACACATTACTGTACAAAATTTTATTATCAGAGGCAAAATTCAGATTTGTTCTGCTTAAAGTACAGAAGACAAATTTTCTCACTTAGAAAAATCCATTTTGTCAGTGCTTGGTTATAGTGGAATAAAAACTTCATGTTGAACACATACTGATTGAATTTTTACTCAATAATTTTAAAGGCATACCATAGAAAACATTAACCTGCTAAACTAACACAAAGTTATTTGGTAAATGCTTTAGTAATCATACTTACTAAAAGAACAGTTACTCTTTTATTCCTAAATCATAAAATATTAGAAATGGAAAAAAGTGCTTCCATTAGGCATATTTTAAATAAGTCTGTTCATTTGGAGAATGGCTCTAGGAAAATAAACTTTGTTGCTGAATAAATTCAAGTTCATTAGAAATAGTCCACATAATATTTTAAAAAGATTATCTGATGAATTCAGTGGTGTCCAGAAAGCCAATTATGAAAGCTCAAAGGCAGAATTTCTCTTCTTGCTTCAAGTAAGTGGACAGTGCATAAGCTTCATAGTCCTACTGTGTTTTAGTTTTAGAGTTTTGGTCTCTTTTAAAAAACTATCAAAATGTAAAGGGACTAAAATACAGCAAAGATAAATGGCAAGTATATTCATATATGGCAATGCACAGGTAGCATTTAAGAAATAATGTGAGATTACTATTATACAATATTTTAAAGGGTAGAAATACAACATTCACTTGAAACATTTTTTGTACTTAAGTGACAGATAATAAACCTTTTTAAAATGAAACTGAGTAGCAAAAAATTAATAATGAATGTTTTTACCCAGTAGGTCATAAGTTATGTGAAAGTGGGAACAGAATAGTGAACAGGAGCAAAAGTAATACTGTGAACCTTGTCGGGGTTAAAAAGAGAGTGACTGAATGATTAACTTCGAAAGTAAACAAAGCTACAGTAATCAAGACAGTACGGTACTGGCACAAAAACAGAAATATAGACCAATGGTACAGGATAGAAAGCCCAGAGATAAACCCACGCACATATAATCACCTAATTTACGACCAAGGAGGCAAGAACATACAATGGAGAAAAGACAGCCTCTTCGATAAGTGGTGCTGGGAAAACAGGACAGCTACACATAAAAGATTTAAATTAGAACACTCCATAACACCATACACAAAAATAAACTCAAAATGGTTTAAAGACCTAAATGTAAGAATGGACACTGTAAAACTCTTAGAGGAAAACATAGGAAAAACACTCTTTGACATAAACCACAGCAAGATCTTTTTTGATCCGCCTCCTAGAGTAATGAAAATAAAAACAAAAATAAACAAATGGCACCTAATTAAACCTAAAAGCTTTTGCACAGCAAAGGAAACCATAAAGAAGACGAAAAGACAACCCTCAGAATGGGAGAAAATATTTGCAAATGAAACAATGGACAAAAGATTAATCTCCAAAATATACAAACAGCTCATGGAGCTCAATATCAAAAAAACAAACAACCCAATTAACAAATGGGCAGAAGACCTAAATAGTCATTTCACCAAAGAAGACATACAGATGGCCAAGAGGCACACAAAAAGCTGCTCTACATCACTAATTACTAGAGAACTGCAAATCAAAACTACAGTGAAGTATCACCTCACACTGGTCAGAATGGCCATTATCAAAAAATCTAGAAACAGTAAATGCTGGAAAGGGTGTGGTGAAAAGGGATCCCTCCTGCACTGTTGGTGGGAATATAAATTGATACAACCACTATGGAGAACAGTATGGAGGTTCCTTAAAAAACTAAAAATAGAACTACCATATGACCCAGCAATCCCACTACTGGGCATATACCCTGAGAAAACCATAATTCAAAAAGACACATGCACCACAATGTCCATTGCAGCACTGTTTACAATAGCCAGGACATGGAAGCAACCTAAATGTCCATCGACAGATGAATGGCTAAAGAAGATGTGGCACATATATACAACAGAATATTACTCAGCCATAAAAAGAAATGAAACTGAGTTATTTGTAGTGAGGTGGATGGACCTAGAGTCTATCAAACAGAGTGAAGTAAGTCAGAAAGAGAAAAACAAATACCGTATGCTAATGCATATATATGGAATCTAAAAAAAAAAAAAAATGGTACTGATATACTTAGTGGCAGGGCAGGAATAAAGACGTAGACATAGAGAATGGACTTGAGCACATGGGGGGAGGGGGAAGCTGGCCAAGGGCGAAGTGAGAGTAGCATCGACATATACACTACCAAATGTAAAATAGATAGCTAATGGGAAGCAGCAGCATAGCACAGGGAGATCAGCTCGGTGCTTTGCGATGCCCTAGAGGGGTGGGATAGGGATGGTGGGAGGGAGGCTCAAGAGGGAGGGGATATGGGCATATATGTATGCATATGGTTGATTCACTTTGTTGTACAACAGAAACTAACACAGCATTGTGAAGCAATTATACTCCAAAAAAGATGTATTTAAAAAAAAGAAAGTAAATACACTGCACGTTCAAGGCAGATGTTCTTAACTCCACTGTAATATTTGCTATAAAACATTTCACTCTTTCAATTACTTACATGACATAATAAAAATGTATGCGATTAGAACCAAGTTGACCTGTGCAGAGGTAGGTCAAAGCAGTTACCTTAAACTGTAACTACACATAGGAGGCCAATGGAAAATGTAACTTCAAGTAAATTAAGGGGCTGCAGTCCATCTATATGGTTCTAAGCAGAAAGAGAGAAATATTTCTCTGACCTCATCGCTAAGCAAAAGGAAAGTTCTGGCTAAACTAATAGGTCTCCTCCATATGCAGGGTAGAGATTTAACTTTATCTTTTGGTCCACTGGTGAAGAGCTTTGCAATCCATCTTCTCTTTTCCCTTATTTTGCACAGCTTGTTGGCTGGACTATCTCTTAATAACCTGTAACAGCTTAAAACCCACTACACAACACATTAATGTAAAACACTTTGATGAAAACTTTTATAGGCCATATGAAGTAACCTTGTTAAGAAACGAGTAGTAAACCAAAATGTACTAATTAACATTTTTCTCAAATTAGCCAATGACAATGAAAAAGTAAGCTAAGTATCTATTCAAATCTTCTACAGAGACTGGTCTGTATGGATAATCATTATTTTTTCAGGCATGTAGGAGGCAGATTAAGGACTAATTTAAGCCGTGTAAGTCTTGGGTGCGCAGGTTTTTGAATTCTCGCCAAAACCTACCACCAGTTACACAAGCTCATTACAACTCTTAGCTTCTGTCTCCTCACTGGTGATTTGGAACTGATGGTATTTCACAGAGTTATTAAATGAGCTGATACCTACACAACGCCCAGCATTTAGGAGGCACTCAAGTTTTTGTACTTTCCCGATATTATAACTCATTTAACTAATACAGCGCAAAAAATTCATTCTGATTAAAATGAAGAATGGGTCTTTTTTCTTTTTTCTTTGTGGATTGGTACATGAACTGGGAATGTGTAAAGGTAAACATTTTCAATGTACTATCCTTAAAGTACCAAATATTCAACATAAAATCCTGTAAAGTGTTATGTTTTCAAAATCTGGGTAAAATTATACTGCCTACCGGTAGGGCTATTTGTGAAAAACCTATTTTAAAAATAAAATTCATATACAGTATACATAAAATTAGAACATATATTTTCACCAACTGTTTATTTTTAATATTTAAGACAATTTTTTCTAGACTTTAAAGTAAAATTTCATAAAATAAAATAAAAATAAAAGCTACTAGAGTACCCTTTTGTTTGATTTTTTCTGAACATAAACAATGCATATTAAACAAAATACTGGGTTAGCCAAAAAGTTCGTTCAGATTTTTCAAGCGTATGGAAAAATCCGAACGAACTTTTTGGCCAACTCAATATTTTAATTTAAAAAAGACCTTATTAATTCAAAGCAATCGAACTGAAAGTTACTCTTATGTAATTAAATTTTGGAATTCCAGGATATTTTGCAATAACATTTTCATACTCAAAAGTTCACATATACTATTTTGAACAAATACATTATTGCCTAGTACTGTATAAGAATTGTTGAACCTGTTTTTAATAATATATGATTAACTTAAAATTAACACATTGTGAATATACAAACAGTATGCTAAAACCATTTTAGAAAACTTGAGCTACTTTTACATAAGTAGGTTAAACATTTTTCCACAACTTACCGATATTATTAAAATGCTCAAACAACTTTTCTTGAAGATAAATTCTATTCTAATTTATATTCCAACTATAAAAGTTTAAACTATGTGGTTTTATTATACTTTCTAAATGTTACACAATTAAGTGCTGTGAAACAAACAGTGAGAATTATCCTGAAGTACGACAAATCTTTTGAGAATGAGTATACAAAAATAATGCCTAATATTATCTATACCTAAAAATTATTTAGTTCCTTTTTTGTAGTATGTAATTATCTTTCATGTTGCCCTTATTGGTTCATTATTTCTCTATGTTTGTTTCATTTATTGTGATGTAAATTCCTTTAAGCCTTGTTCATCCCTTCCTTTCCTCTCAAAAAGTGCTTTGTGAAATAAAAGGTGCTCAATAAATGTTTAATTAAATTAAATTCTGTCAGTACATAATTAGCAGTGTCAAATGATAATAATTCAGCTATGGTCTCTGATAAAGGAAAAAAAACAGGTGTGGGAATCCTAATTTCCCATTATATGAGCTTTTTCTTTAATAAAGTATATGTGGTTTCTTCATGGGTATATTGAGGAGAATAATTAAACTATTTTAGGTTTCTGACGTCTTAGAAAAAATTCCTTAAAATTTAATAGCCAATAGATTTGAATTAAATATATTATTGTAAACTTCTTTAGGAATCCCTTTACTGCATCTGATATAGTACTACAGTTGCACGAAAATGGTTTTTGCATAACTTAGTCTGCACAGATTTATAAACATTTTACTGAATATTACCTTCACTGATTTAAATGGGCATCATTTTATCTGTGGTCTGACCATCTGTTACTACAAAGTTTATCAGAGAAATCTGTGTGGAAAATGAAGCAAATTGTCAGTATTTTAAGGTCATATTTAAATAATGTTCACCAAAATATTAAAAAAAAGAAAACTATTATCAATGGGCTGTATTTTTTGTCCCAGTATTTGGCTATTTATGCTGACCAAAGTGAATGCTGATTAACATTTCTTCCAGTTGTTTGACATTATGCAAACTAGAAACACAGACTTTTAAAAATAATGTAACTATTGTAGATATATTTAATCAGTATTTTGATATTGCTTCTGGTATTTGGAAAATCTCCAATTAATGCAACTGATAGAGGTATTTCAAACATGTCTTTCTATTTTAGTTGTAGGAAGGTTTTCTTGAAGATCTCAAGTTATTGTAATTGTTCCCAAAACAACAATCATGTAATTTTAAAAAGTTCATGTTGCTACTCTGAGTCTCAGTTTTCTCATCAGACTATTAGGGCTAATATAATTTACTATGTTTTTGAGAGGAGTCAAACGAAACAGCATATGTAAAAGTTCTTTGAAAATTAAATGCAGTTTATAAATATATGGTATAATCTTAGGAACCTTGTGAGATTTTACTGTTATAATATTTGTAAGTTGCACTATCAAAAAATTCTCAGTCCTATGATATAATTATCCTAGAAATAATGTAAACCAAAGTGAGTTTAACTCCCAGGTAAAATCCATGTTATTGAAACTGAAGAATAAACCTAGCACTGTAGATACTAGACTTAGAGGTTGTGCTTGCATATGTAAAAAAACTTCAAAGATTATAGGAAAATTTTAAGGGAAAATGTGTAAAAATGGGGAAAACTTTTTATTTACAGGTTACCTAGAGATATTTAATGCTTCAGAATATTTACTAAATATTCAGTAAATATTTAGTCCTTCCTAATTGAAACCAAGTTTTGCTGTTGTACATATAATGGCACAGTAACTTTTTAAGCCTAGATTTTGGACACTTTCAACTATTTGTTATTTCATGCATGTGTATGATTTGTAAAACAGACAAAGAAGAGAAAAAAGATAAAAACTCTATGCAGAAAATAGAATTTTATAACTTAACTACATTTTACAGAATATTCCAAGAGATGTCATTGGTCATTTTATTGTTTTGAAAATATTACTTATTTAAACAACTAAAAAATGTTAATGCCTGATATAATCTTCAACATTGGAAAGGATAAATTATTGAAAAATATGTAGAACAAAAATTCCATCTCAATGCCATTGATACCACTATACTGTTGAACAAGTATTATATGAGGTATTAAACATTGCACATAATTATACACTTAGGATTTGACATCATAGCTAAACCAGTTGTTCAAGGCCACTAAAATACTGAAAGAGGATTAAGATTATTAGCAGTGCAGAGGAAAAAAGAACTATAAAAGCCCTTTTAACTCAAAGCTGGAAATGGTGATTTCATTCAAAAGAATGTCACAACTGTTAAGAGTTTTCAGTAATCCACGACACAAAACAAGATATCCACCTCTAATTTTTTATCTTTTCTATTACATGAATCCAATGGTGATACAGTACATGTTTTGAACCTGCATGACAGTGTGATCTTTATTATTGTTATGTTTCAGAACTTACCCCTTAAGGGTTTCACACATATTTGAAATTATATTAATTTCATCACTTCAGATAGGTGGCATGACTTTTAGATTTTATACTAAGCATTACTCTGTGTTATTAACAACACATAGAGTATTTAAAATTCATATATTAATTGAAGGGCTGAAAAATTTAGGTATGAGTAATAGATATTAATTGCTAAAAAGATAAAATTCAACCTTAGGTGATACTTGTTCTATGGATTATTAAATTGTTCCTCTTTACTACAAACCTATAATAAATCTATGGCTCCAGTTTCTAAAATACCTACTTTATTTCCCAATGTTCAGTGACTATTAGAGTTAGAACGTTTCTTTCAATGATTTGCAAGAAGATGTAGAGGAGCGGAAAACCTCAGGAAAACATAAAGTGGTCCACAAACATTTGGCTTATGTACAGTTAGTTGTATCGGCATTTCATAATGGTAAACTTAAAATACGTTCGTTTTTGAGCATCTAAGCAATGTTGGGAGAGCTGGCCTACTGCGTGAGAATACCATTTAAAAACACTTGTGTTACATAATACAGCCAGGGAAAGACTATTCAAAATTTCCAGGTAGAACAGAGCTGTCAATACTAAAGGAAAAGCTTTGCTCAAGAAAAGAAACTTTTCATCTTAATGAATGGCACAGCTGGCATCAAAGGTCATAAGAATCCATTTGAGGTATGGTCGCTTAATGGGAGATTAGATTCACACAGACACAAAGATCAACACACAGGAAGAGTTTTTAACTCTCTGCACCACCTAACATGGGATGGAGAAACAAAGAAGATGGAAAAGAAACACTTTCTCAGCACTGATAATCATTAAGTATACATAACTGTTTTATCCAATAGGAAGCGGGACCAAAATGATGACAGAATCTATATTTACGACGTGAGGTTGCCACTTAGGAAAATTAGAAGAGCGTTTGTACATAAATTTTGTTTAAATTCACTTTTATGTATAGAATAGACCATTCAGGAAGTAGATGAAAAAATCTATAACAGTTGAGAAATTTAGTCAGGAAATTGTCAGGAAGGATAGTGTTGAGATAAATTCTCTGAAGCCTTTTCAAAGTTTGTATACGTTTATAAAAAGAGATAAATTTTCTTTGAGCTGAAGAGAGTCTTTGCACAAATGCAGTGTACAACATACTATATACATATGGGGCCTCCCTATGTACATATACATATGCATACACTATCTATATGCGTTTTTTAACGTATACACAGCTTTAACTCAAAGAAAATGAGTTAGCAGTACAATAATCATTGCAAGACAATCCAAGTGCTGAAATAAGTGACACCAATCACTTAAAGGGCTATTTCACTTCTCACATTGCCCAGGACTAAGAATATAATTCCCTGTTTTAGTTTTTCTGTCATTGCATCACTGATTGTCACAGATAATCTTTGTGCTTTTGCATAATGTCAATCCCGATGTAACATATATTCACATACAACATTGGACATTTTAAATAAGCATGCTAGAACACAGGCAGGACCATACAGCCATGCACAAAATATTCTGAATATGTTTTTTCCATACTGACTGCAACGTCAACATGCACCACTATCATATTTGGTCCTGTACAGTGAGGAATGTATAGCTGAAGCAGTCATGGCTAGTTTCACTTGCAAGAGTTTCTTTAGAGAAGAACACCCAGTAGAGAAACAAAACAGAATGAATGAAACAAAAAAATCCCCCAAAACCAAAAATTAAAAAAAAAATTTCCTCCCACACGTTAACACTGAAAATCTGGCCATTTTCCTCATTCCACATAAAGCAGGTCTTCTCACAAAATTCTGAGTCGAATTGTTTTTAAGAGACACACATTAGTGTCTCAGAGCTTTTCCTAACCATTGGAAAAGCTCATCTTGATAAAGCATTTTCCAGCGTACATTGGCTTCGACAGTTTCCACGGCTCTTGAGAAAGAGGCAGCAGCTACTCCATCATAGCTCTTCATGAAGTTCCTTAGCTGGAAATAGAAATAGTAAAATAGTAAATAGACAGCATAAGGAATATGGTCAATAATACTCTAATAACTTCGTATGGGGGCAGATGGTTACTAGACTTATAATGGTGATCATTTCATAATGTATGCAAATGTCAAATCATTATATAGTATACCTGAAACTAACATAATATTGTATTTCTACTATGTTTCAATAAAAAATATAATTTAAAAATGGTAAATACACGTCTTCAAAAGAACTCATGTCCAACACATATAAACAAGAATCTATTTGAAGAAAAGTGTCACAGTCACTACAGAAGGTATATTTAATATGTGGAGTGAGCTTAGTAATGAAATGCAATAAAACAGATTGTGCCCACTAGGTGTAATGTAATTTCTTTTGGAACTGAAAGGAAAAAAAGAGTGGACATTACAGTTTAAATAGCTCCAAATTCAGCTTCTTGTTTCAAAAATAAATATTAAAAGACATATTTAATTTGTCTTTTCATAATAGGTTGATGGGATTGTGGTAAAGACTAGTTCTAATAACAAAGCTATCTAATGTACTAAATAGCCTTAAAAATGAATATAAGGATTAAAGTTAGCTTTTTGTGCTTAGAGAGAAAATTATTCATCTTCTCTAAATAAATAGTATGAGTGCCTGACACTATCTTTGATAGCAAAGAAATATCAAAATTATTGGGCGGTGGAAAACAAAGTAATGATGCTATGAAAACTGGATGATAAATGACACTGCAATCACCTGAGTAACTAGATTTAGAAAGAATGAAGGAGGAATGTCGATTCATTTAGCTAGAGAATTTGAGCTTTAATTAAAAAGTTATAAGTTTTAAATGTTTTGTCATAATTTTATGGGTAGAAGACTTTCTCTAGAGAGTCCACATACTCTGGGAATGCTCAAGGATTTTATTTCGAGATTTAAATACTAGCAGTTTTTCTCTCTGTTTGATATGTCTTAAGAAACTGGCAACCAACCAACAATTGCAATGCTAATAGACAAATGTGAAAAATCAACTTGCAACACAGAAGTGTTATACTGTGTAATTAGTGTGGGGTGTGATTCATCACATGGTGGGCACCACATGGAGAATATGCCAGGAGAGAAATGTCATCAAGCTTGACTCAGGGATAGGGAGATATGGAGGCAGGGGAGTCATTAAAATGGAGTTAATTATACCTTTCTGAATTAATCTAGAAATTGGTTCATGGGTAGCTTGGTTTGTTTATGACAATATTACTTTGATTACATCACACTGATGGTTTTTTTCAAAGTTTATCCTCTACTTTCCTACAAAACCTGGTGCCCTGCAGCATCAGCAGTGGATAACCATATCTCAGAGCTATGTTCTTTATAAGACTTCAAATTCACTATGCTTTAATAAGAAACATGCAAAATATTCAATGTATTATATAACAAAGATTTATCGGCGCTATCCTTAAAACTGATCTGACACCTGACCAGATTTACACACACAAAAGAAAGAGGATGAAGGGAAAGACTAGAATTTATTGAATACCTTCAATATTCTAGGCACTGTGCCACACACATATACCTGTGACACGTACACATAGATAAAAAGGAAGTCTAATGAAAGCATTTGAATCATATTTTTAAACTTAACTGACTAATCCAGTGATTCATTTGTATTTACATATTTATGTTCAGATTCATTCAATCTATATTCCTAAAGCAACAAATAGTACATTTTGATCTATATTTTGAATTTTGCGTTTTAATTTATTACAAAAATATGTACATTACAGTGTACATTTGTACATTACATCTGTGCATTACAGTGGCGTTATTTACATAATACAGGTCAATCAGGAAAAAAAAATTACATCTACTTCTTTTAAACTATGTTCCACATTGTTACATATTTTCCTAGGCAGTCACTGAATATGCCGGATAGTGATAAATGACCCTTTGGCAGCTTTGACTCTGTGCAGTATGCTCTTGGCCTTTTGCCGAGGTAGAAAGCCAGCCTGAACACATGAAGTAAAACTCTTAAGTCTTCCTCAAAGGCAAACTATGGGATTGACTATGAACGTGTTATTGGCACAAAGATAGTAGGTCAGATTATCCTGCAAGAGAACTCTCAGTAGAAAATGTAACTGGGGCTTCTCTAGGGATTCATTCCTTAAATCACTATTTAAGTGCACTAAATACTTCCGTTGTGAGCTCACAGAGCTTGGGGTGACTCACATGCATCTTACGAGTAGCTTATTCATCAGAACACATGTGGCCCACTTTCCATACTTGTCATAAATTGATCTTAAGCCTCATACTGCTCCACAACTCTTCTGGCGAACTTGTGGTCAGAGCAGCCATCTGACTGGTCCTGGGGCATGATCACAGCACCTTCCAGACCCCTGCCTCACTTTAGAGGGCATGGGGTAGATGGAAGGCATTTGGCATTCCAGTGTGCTTATTTTGGCAGCTCTTTGGTAGATGTTCTGCTGCTATTAGTTTTTATTATTGTGCTTCCTAAATATTTATGCCATCTTATGCTTTTATTTGAAAATGTTGCAAGTTTAGACATTTTTATAAAATAACATTTAGTAAGATGTCAGAGTTGCTTGTGTGCCCTGTTCTCCTTAGCATAAAATTTCTAGACATGTTTGTTAATTTCTCTATTAAAAAACATTTTAGTATTTAGTACTCTTGATTTAGGACACTCTAGACCCTAAACATCACAAAATAATTTGTAAAGTACAGCACACAATATACTCTTAGTAACTATATAAATGAATCGAATTAGCTATTGCCCGATTATGAGGTTTATATTTTCAACATTAAAACTGTAAATGGGATGTCTGTAATGCACAGGATCTATGTTTTTTTACAACAGTGTTGTATATAAGGTTCAAGAGGCCAAAAAAAATGAGTGCTGAAGAGGATTGCTGAACGGGCATCAGTATGGAAAAATGGCAAGGGCCTCTGAGGTTCCATGAGGTTGTACTTCCATTAGTTTAAAATTAAGGAAGTGATGTACTGTTTCATGGAGAAATATTGTTCAAATTGCTAGGGCTATGTCATTAGAAGGAAATTGCCAGTTTCAGGTACGAGAATGTAGTTTTGGGGAAGGGACCATAGAACAATGTAAGTGTCTCTGTTGAATGCCCCTAAAGTTTATGGGGATCATTACAATCTCAAATTAGTTTTCAGAATTCATAAAGATGCCGATTCACTTTTGATCTATAAACTTTTGAAAATAAGAATATGCTATATCCAAAGGGAGCATATTGGTTTTTATGCTTACGAGGCTCATTCGTTATGGGAAAATGAGACTGAAACTTCCTCAGTTCCTTTATATTTATGGAAGGGGGTTATCGGCAACACAAATTAACCCCCCTCTCACCCAACAATAGTGGTCCACAATCCTACAGTCGATGATTAGGTAATAAAAGTATGGAAAAGCCTCAGGCAGCAGTTGGTAAACTAGAAAGTCAGTGCAAGCATCTGTGTCATGAAGGGATTCATCACTCAGGCTACAGAGAGCCTGTATTGTGAAGTTAGCTGCTTTGCAGATAATGGAATAAAAGCCACAGCTGAGTTTCAGTTTTCAAATGGCACCTTTCATTATAGGGGTATCTTGGAACATTTCAAATGGCAATTAAGTCAAGTGTAAAAAATTAAATATGCAAGTGAAATATGTAAAGCAAAATGGCCATCATATGATAAAATCAATTTAAATGTCCATTTAACAGATGGTTTTCCATGAGCTGGGTATTATACCGAAGCAAGGAAAACATGAAAGATAGAGTTAGAGAACAGAAGAAGAGGGAGAGAGAACAGGAGAGAGGCAAGGGGAGAGGAAGACGGCAGAAGGAAGGGAGCTAAAAGGAGGGAAGGGGAGAGGGGAGGAGAGGAGAGATCTTTCACTTCTGTGTTCACTTCAATGACTACACAGGTTGTCACTAAATGAGTCTTTCATTCCGATTATTGAATGTAAAATCAAAGAATTAAAACTACTTCATTTAAATACATAAACTCATTAGCTTAATTGTTCTTTCTTTCTCTTTCCTATGGATATGAAAGAATTCCTTCCCTTTTAGCTTCCTTTATTAAAAATAAAAAATATAGTAAAACATGTGCTAGGGCTTTCAAATTCTTCAGCGCTGGGAACACACACAGGGATAAAAATTGAATTTCAAATCATTACAATCAGAGACTTTTAGCTTAGCTTAGCTCATGGTGTGAAAGAATCCAAGTGAGTGCGTGGGGGATGACCATACAAAATTGGACAATATTAGGAGGTATTAGGGAGGGTGCCAGGGTGGATGCTTCTGGGAGAATCCTGCTCAATGGGATGAGCTCTGGGTCACAGCCTCGGGCATTCTGTCAGTGAAAACTGAGGAAACTGTGATTCTCAATGCCAAATCTCAGTTATATTTTGTAATGGAGTTGAGCAGCAGACTAAAAAGCAATAAATGTTTGAAGCCCAACTCACTTTAATCAGTCCATTATTTTGCTCCTTCCTCCTACCTACTTACCCCACCCCCCATTTCATACCCCTAACTATTAGAGATGTGAATTAATGGTCACGAAACTAGCTGGTTTAAATTTCCAGAGACATAAAACAGAGAAAAAAGAAAACGTTAGATACTCTGCAAACTGGACACTAGTCCTTAAAAAATAAGTTCAGTTTCATCAATGAAATTCACTTCTTGGGATTGTATCCAGCAGAATTTTAAACGAACTATTAATATCAGTATATGTTGCCAGATACACTTCCATCCAAATGTATGAATTTATTCCATTTAACAAACCAAATAGCATGAAGCATTATTACCATATCCAATTATCATTCTTTGTGTAGACCTGACCACAAAGTAATGAATCTCAAGTTCTGTACCTCAATAGCAACCTTGGTCCTCTGTATCCAAATACTGAGTCATTGTGACAGGATAGTGTTCTTGTTCCAAGGATCCCAAACTGGGTTCACAGAATCAATAGAGGGGTAGTTGATTGGATTAAAGATTTCTGGAGTGTATTTGGAGTCTCCCAAGTTGAGAATCATTGCATTCAATCACCTCTCACGGGAATTTAATATTCAATACTAATATGTTAGAAATACCTTTGCAAATAATGAATGGCGTAAAGTCTTTAGCATGGGTGTGTGTGTGTGTGCACGCGCACACGCGCTTCAAAGGAATGGGTATGACTTTATTGGAAAGAAATGAAGTAAATGTATAATTTCATATGTTTATAAAAGCAAAGCATTAGAACTCATCTTAAAATATTTACCTCTTTCAGTTCACCTTCAGTATTAAGAAATTCTGTAACTCCACTGATAAGTTTGGAATTCAAAAACAATGCTTCTCCATACCTTGAAAGATTAAAAAAAGTCTTAATGTTAAAGCAGGCAGTGATTTAGGAAATACTACTACACATATTTTTTAAGAACCCTTCTCAAGGGCTCCAAGTGACCTGTGTTGTCATAGTGCTATTCAAGGCCATTTCCCTAGGGAGTCAGGGAGGTGCAAAGAGCTGTGGCTATGGGATGCCATCAAATGTATCCTGATTTGGCTCACAGTGTTTCAAAGAGGTCTAAAGAGAGCCCTCTAAAATTATATTTAGGAATGACTATTATATTTCCAATATAAAGCCAGAGAAAGAAACATTTTAAAACTTTCAATTTTACTTTTTTTTTTTTGGCCGCACCCCGTGGCTTGCGGGATCTTAGTTCCCTAACCAGGGATCGAACACTGCAGTGGAAGCACAGAGTCCCAGACACTGGACTGGCAGGGAATTCCCTAAAAGTTTTCATTTTAAAGCAACCTAGATCACTGTAAGGAAGAAGGATCTTACCAAAAGAAATAGAACTGCAGGAAAAACTTGGGTATTAGCAGTAAGTCACACAGATCCTTTGGTCTGGTCAGTCAAAATTGACATCGGCATTATCCTTTTTCATTCCTAGAAACTGAGCCAAATTTCTCAAGAATGCTCCCAAAATATTAGCATTTTCTCATGTGAGTATTAAAATAAAACATCAAATTGTTCATTTGAATGTCATAATCTTTGTGCTACAAGCATAATTACTTAACTCATGACCCAAGGCAAAGAACACTATGTATCAGTGAGTTGGAAAGATTTCTCATTTCATTTATTGTCTACTGTGTTAAGGGTACCTATCACAGGTTATCATACTCTTTGAAATAAAAAAAGTACACTAGACTAAACTGGAGGCAGGATCAAGATGGCTGCGTAGAAAGACCCTGAACTCACCTCCTCCTATGACATGCCCATAATACAACTATATAAAGAACTTGAGAACAAATTATGTATCCATTCATGATAAAAACCCTCAACAAACTGGTATAAAGGGAACATACATAAACATAATAAAGGTCATATATGACAAGCCCACAGTTAACAGCCTACTCAATGGTGAAAAATGAAAGCATTTCCTCTAAGATCAGGAACAAGACAAGGGTGCCCATTCTCGCTACTTTTATTCAACATAGTATTGGAAGATCTTGCCACAGCAAACAGACAAGACAAAGAAATAAAAAGAATCCAAAGTGGAAAGGAAGAAGTAAAACTTTCACTGTTTGCCGATGACATTATACTGTATGGAAAACCCTAAAGACTCTACAAAAACAAACAAACAAACAAAACCTGTTAGACTAAATGAATTCAGTAAAGTTGCAAGAAACAAAATTAATATACAGAAATCAGCTGCATTTCTATACACTAATACTGAATTATCGGAAAGAAAAGTCAAGAAAACAATTCCATTTACAACTGCATCAAAAAGAATAAAATATCTGGGAATAAATTTAACCAAGGAACATGAAAGACCAGGTACTCTGAAAACTATGAAACACTGATGAAAGAAGTTAAATGCAACATAATTAAATGGAAAGATACACAGTGCTATGTATCAGAAGAATGAATATTGTTAAAATGTGCATACTATCTAAAGCAATCTACAGATTCAGTGCAATCCCCATCAAAATACCAAAGGCATTTTTCACAGAATTAGAACAAATAATCCTAAAATCTGTGTGGAACCACAAAAGACCTTGAATTGTCAAAGCAATCTTGAGAAAGAAGAACAACACTAGAGATATCACACACCCTAACCTCAAACTATACCACAAAGATATAGTAATAAAAACATGTGGTACTGGCACAAAAACAGACACATGGATCAGTGGAAAAGAAATAAATCCATGCACATCCGGTCAATTAATTTGTGACAAAGGCAGCAAGAATATACAATGGGGGAAAACCAGTCTCTTGAATAAATAGTATTGGAAAACTGGACAACTATATATAAAAGGATGAAAGTGGACTATGTTCTTATACCATATACAAAAATAAATTCAAAATGGATTAAAGACTTAAATGTAGGACCTGAAACCATAAAACTCTTAAAAGAAAACATACACTCTTTGACGTAAGTTTTGGCAATATTTTTTTGGATCTGTCTCCTCATGCAAGGTCAACAAAAGCAAAAATAAACAAATAGGGCCTCATCAAACTAAAAAACTTTGGCACAGAAAAGGAAATCATCAACAAATGAATAGGCAATGTACTGAATGGGAGAAGATATTTGCAAATGATATGCTTGATTATGGGATAATATCCAAAATACATAAAGAACTTACAAAACTCAATATAAAAAAAGCCCATTTAAAAAATGGGCAGAGGACTTGAATGGACATTCTTCCACAGAAGACACACAGATGGCCAACAGGTACAAGAAAACATGCTCAACGTTGCTAATCATCAGGGAAATGCAAATCAAAACCACAATGAGATATCACTTCACACCTGTCAGAATGACTATCAACAAAAAGTAAAGAAATACCAAGTGTTGGTGAGTACATGGAGAAAAGGGAACCCTCATGCACTGTTGGTGGGAATGTGAATTGGTGAAGGCACTATGGAAAACAGTATGGAGGTTCCTCAAAAAAGCGAGAAAACAGAACTATCATACGATCCAGCAATTCCACTCACGAGTATTTTTCCAAAGAAAACAAAAACACTAATTGGAAAAGATATAAGCACCCTTGTGTTCACTGCGGCATTATTTACAATAGCCAAGAAATGGAAGCAGCCTAAGTGTCTATTAACAGATGAATGGATAAAGAAGATGTGGCATTTATATATACAATGGGATATTACTCAGACCAAAAAAAAAAAAAAAAAAAGGAATCTTGCCATTTACAACTACAAGGATGGACCTAGAGGGTATTATGCTACCTGAAATAAGTCAGATAGAGCAAAACAAATATTGTATGTTTTCAGTTATATGTGGAATCTAAAAAAAAAACAAACAAATGAAAAAATATAACAAAGCAGAAACAGAGCCACAGATAAAGAGAAATAGTGGTTGTCAGAGGGGAGGAGGGTGGAGTGAAGCGAAGGGGATTAAGAGGTACAAATACTAGTTATAAAATAAATAAGTCAGAGGGATATAATGTACAGCACAGGGAATATAGTCAATAATATTTTAATAACATTGTATGGTGTGTAATTTATAAAACTGTGGAATCACTATGTTTTACACCTGAACTGTACTGTAAATGAACTACATTTCAATAATAAAAAAAAAAAACTAAAAGTACTCTAAAGATAAGATTATGAGTTCTTGAAAGCAGAGGTCCAGTCATCACAAAAAGAGGTTTTCTAATGCTGTTCTTACCTGTGGGAACTTAAGTAATTTAGCTTCTGGAGCCTCAGTTTTCTCATCTGTAAAATGAGGGGAGCTAAACTGTATGACCATCATAATTTGCTATAATTCTAACATTGAACTATTCCATGGGAAAAGTTATATCAATAAAATGAAATAAATAGACATTCAATAATAATATAAGTAATCATTAGTGATCAATATGTGGTTACAGAAATGGCCTACTGTACAGGAATGAGAATAATTCTTCAAAGAGTGTTTTGCTTATACTTTGCTTGCAGTTATGTGAAGAAGAAAAAGGCACAATCCTTTCCTTGAAGGTAATATACTATCTAGTATTGTAAACAGATCATTCCCAGGTAGTGTGGCTAACTGTGGTGAAAATAAAATTATACAGTGTTCAGAGAAATTCTCTTTAGCTGTGGGGTCTTCAGAATGGCTTCCAGGAGAAGATGCCAGATCGATTAAGTATGGAGTAGTTCCAAATATCAAGGAAGAAAGTAGTTTTAGGCCGAGAACCAACATAAACAAAGGCAAGGAGGTGTGAAACAACATGGTGTATGCCGACGACTACGTGCATTTGGTATTGAGTGTATAAACTGTGAGGCTGAGGATAATAGAATAAGAGGTAGAAGGGTTAGGAAGAGAGGAGCTTAGATTTTCAGTGTAGCACAGAGTATTGAAGGTTTTACAGCAGGAAAATATCATTTTTGCTTTTCAGAGAGATTCTTGGGACAAAGGGAAGAGGTATATGTGTGAGTGTGTGTGTGTGTGTGTGAGTGTGAGATTGTGTGAGTGTGTGTGTGAGTGTGTGTGTGTGAGTGTGAGACTGTGTGAGTGTGTGTGTGTGTGTGAGATTGTGTGAGTGTGTGTGTGTGAGTGTGTGTGTGAGTGTGTGTATGTGTGTGGTGCTGGTGGGTGGTAGATGTAAATATAAAGGCAGGAGACAGAAGGCTATTGTTAAGAGTGCTGGCAAGACATAAGAACCTTCACTAGGGCAGTGGTAGCAGGAAAGAGAGGAAGAATTCAAGAAACATGAAACATTTAGGAATTGTTAAATTATAAGACCTCAAGCCTAATTGTTACATATGTCAAGGGAAAGGGAGAACCATATGTAGATTTCCAGGTGCCTGGCTTGAGCAATTGGTGGATGACCATATATTTACTGAGAAAAGGAAGACAAAGGCAAAAGGAAAATGATGGTTTAGCTTTGCAGGTACACCCCAGTAGGGGATCTCAACAAGAAACTGTCTATCATAGGGTGAAGCTTAGGTGAAATGCCTGAGTTAGAAATGTAGATTTGGGAATGAATCAAGCCACGAGATTTGATGGCAACTAAAACCAGGGAGAATCTGCAGGGCAGGAAGCAAGGAGAACCTTGGACAGTTTCCCCATGAACTTTCATGTTCAAAGATCGACAGAGGAGTAGAAGATGACGGAGACAATCCTATTTGTCAAGATAAACACTGCCCTGTCTGTAGAAATGCTGAAGGCTCAATCTTTCTACCCTTTTTTTTTTTTTTTTTAAGTAACAGACTTTAGTTTTAGAGCAGTTTTAGATTTACAGAAAAACTGAGCATAAAGTTGAGTTTCTAAATGCCTCTTCCTCCCTCTTCAGAGTTTTCCCTATTATTAATGTTCAGTTAATAAAACAAAGAGGTCATTAGACTGAGGTGGGTTTAATGCTGTCTCGATCTTTCTACCTTTTGATTAGAGATCATGGACTCTCAGTGAAACAAAACAGGCATATCAGGAACCAAACATTTTTTGGTAGGGACTATAGACTATATATGCATTACACTGAACTCTGATCTACAAAACCGCTCCCTAAAGAAACTCTGTTTATTTGGTAGATATTTGATACTTTTTAAATTGAAATACTTGTATATATATATATTAATTCCACCTTGTGTCTGACTATTCATTATACTATGTGCATGACAGCAAAGCAAGTTCTAATCTTTCAAACATTCCAATTTCTGAGCTGAAAATACTAGGGAAAAAAATGTGCTTTCTAGGAATATCAGTGCTTTCTAACAATGAAATATTTATAGATAGAAATATGTTTTAATATGACATATCCATTCAAATTGAACTCATTATACAAGGTCAACCAATAAAAATGTGCTTTTAAAAAATAAAGTTTATACACCAATTTTTAAGAGACGGAACAGTAGGTATGTTGTCTGGAGACATTTAAGTTGGAGAACATGCAGCATTTACATGCTCTATGATGAATTTAATTTTAAAATACCGTAGAGATTATCAGAGTAATAAATTAACATTTATTATAATATATTTAAATACATAACGAAATATTTTCTAAAATTGAGGCTGAATTATTCTCAACGTGAAGCAAGATGGCTCAGGAATAAATTCTACTACAACTAGAATTATACAGCCATTCAAATATTCCTTCTCGATATCATGGTTTTATTTCAGGTGTTTAATGATATTTATATTTTTAAAAGAATTTAAACAATTCCACAGAAGTAATTAAAGTTTTCTTGTTATAATACCATTACGTATGATTCAGAAATCATTTTTTCTACAACACACTCAGGATATAGGGTTTTAATGACATGATTCCTCCAACCTAAGACAGTTTGATAGATCTTCCAGGAAAGCTGCAATGCTAAACCTTTTCACTCTGCTCATTTCCATATATAATTATGGTTATCAATCTTTAATAAATGAATAATGTTATAGAACTGTTAAATTAATTCTGAGTTTCACAAGAGTGGCAACACCCATCTTGGCTAACTACTTCAAAATCTAATTCTATTATCTGGACCTTGGTTCTACCACAAAAAGTAGGGCTTTTATCTCTCATATGTCACCTTTGATTTACTCACTCCAGTATGAATGATTGAACTCTTATTTTTACCTGGTATTTAATATCTTCCATTTATCTCTAAAAAATTTCCAGGCAAGGTCTCGGCCATGTGGATTTCGAGCTACATGGATTATCACATCAATTGCATCTTGATCCAGCACCACCTCAGAATTCAGTGATAGATTTAGAAGCCTTTAAGGATAGAATTGTGGGGAAATTTTTAGTCCAATAACAAAGATTTTTTTAAAAATTACCAAAATTACATGATTTAATTTATCACAGTCTTCAAAGAATAGTCCAGTGTAAACTTTACTAAAACAATTTTATCAATAGAACAATTTTGTTTTTATAAAGGGAGGAAGATCAAATTCATCATATTGTAATTAATATATTAATTAAAATCTGAACAATCTTGTGGGTGGAGAAATCATAGTTTTGGTTTGATGATGCAAACTCACTTTAAAAATTCTTTTTAATAAATGCTTCTTTTTATAATGAAATATTGTCTTACATACATATGAAAAAACATATGAAATAATTAGTTAGAAACTAAGGTATACCTTTCAAATCAACAAGCTTTAGTCATATTAATATGGCAGTTTTCCTTAGCTCTAGAAAGATAAATTTTAGAGTAACTAGCATATATTTAAGGAAATAAAAACAAGTTCAGTACAGTTTGATTAACAGAGAATACTCTCATTACACGAATTTTAAAAATTAATTGACCCACCTATTTAATAAATTCCTGTCATCGCTGCAAGTTAAGGCTTCCAATAATATTTTCTTTTCAGAAACGGCCGTGGTGGAGTGGAATTTCATCCATATGAATTCCCAGACATCCTCATCTAGTAGTGAAACTCCTGTACAGTAGACGATGTCTCTAACATTCAGTGGTATTCTAAAGAAGCAACCCATGGTGGTTTTCTGTTAATTAAAAGCTTCATAGTATTGAAAATAAAGACAGATGCTGCTCTACTGGTCAGTTTTTAAAAAGATGGTTTTGTTAATTAGATTTACCTGAAAGAGAATAATGCTATATAGTAACAATATTCAAAAATATTCCCAACTAAATGAATAAAATAATGTATTTTATTTAAAGATAGTTTTGAATGAAATTTTTTCCACTCTTGAAACTATGTAAACAAGAATCAGAACATAAAGCCTTAAAAAAATAGAAACAGGGTGACTTATATTTCCACCAACATTCATATATTTATCAATCAAAAATTTTGCTCTCAGAATTGTTAGACCCAAGAACCATGAGAAAGCACTGGATGAAGAGACTGACTAACCTAGATAAAACAGAAACATCTCCTAAGTTCTTAGACAATTTTTTCTAAAATTATTTTTCTCAAATAGCTCTCCAAATTTTGGAACCTAGAAGATTATTAATAGAGATAATAAACAGATAAAACATAAGTAGTAAATTTTGAGAAAGTAAATGTTACAGTGGGAAACTGTTACTCTATTTAATTAATCTTGGCTATTTATAAGCTGAAATTCTCATGTGTACTTCGCTGTGGCAATTTTTTACTAAATATTGTTCTTTCAAGTTTTGATATATACCCCACATTAAAAAAAACTGTTCTCTTAAAGAACACTCCAATATTTTAAAAAATTAAAAATGCATTTCTGCTTTGTATAATATTTAGTGATCTGTTACTAAAATTTCTCATTTATAATTTGAATGTGGTTAATATAAGAAATGTTTTCTCTGGATAACAAGATGAAACAATCCCTTTTAAATATTTAAGACTTTGATGGTTAAAACATTGCTTTGGTTAATGGAGTATTTGGAAAACAGGAGGAAGCGTCTGAATGACTACCAGTAAGATGATCTTCATCTTACTCTGTTAAGCAGCTAAGTAGGTCTACAATCAGGATATTGAAGATTGTGTATCAGGATACCAAATGTGTAGAGTTGTTAGTACTATCATACAAAATTCACAGTTCCCAGAAATGGCTAAAAGTATATTATTCTGTCTCTTCTTACCAATAATTAAAATGTTTGGAGAAAAGTTACTTTAATCTTGCTGACTGAAGCTTTTTTTCCTTTGTGGTATTTGAAGGCAAGCATTTTGTTTGTTTGATTGATTTGTTTTGTTTTTGAAGAAACAAAAGGAAGATAGACATCAGAAGAAACCAGAAAAGAGCTTCACTTCTTTCTCCTGTCTTCCCTCTCAGCCCTGGAATCCCGTGACGAAAGTACCCATAATAGTCTTCCCAGGGGCTTCCCTGGTGGCGCAGTGGTTGAGAATCTGCCTGCTAATGCAGGGGACACGGGTTCGAGCCCTGGTCTGGGAAGATCCCACATGCCACGGAGCAGCTGGGCCCGTGAGCCACAACTACTGAGCCTGCGCGTCTGGAGCCTGTGCCCTGCAACGGGAGGGGCCGCGATAGTGAAAGGCCCGCGCACGGCGATGAAGAGCGGTCCTCGCACCGCGATGAAGAGTGGCCCCCGCTTGCCGCAACTAGAGAAAGCCCTCGCACGAACCGAAGACCCAACACAGCCAAAAATAAATAAATAAATAAATAAATAAATAAATAAATAAATAAATAAATAAATAAATAAATAAATAAATAAATAAATAAAGTAGCTATAAAAGGAAAGTTGGAGGAGGATTCTCTCCACCCTCTCCTTCAAAAAAAAAAAAAAAAAAAAAATAGTCTTCCCAGTGGCTGGTGAAACTTTCTTCTCCCTGCTCTGTTTATGACCAGCTTGCCACACGGCACATCTGAAATCACTAGGGAAAACATTGCCACCATATGTTGAAGAGTGTGTCAGTCCTGGTAGATACAACATAAGATTACAAAAATGCATCCATCTTTACTAACTGCAATGAGAAAGTTAAAAGTTTAACGTCTTCCTTTAAATCAAGAGCCAGGAAAGAGGATGAATTTTTTCCCTCCAAATATTACAGGCTACAGGGCACAACACTGTACTATTATTGTCATGATTTTGGCCAAGAGATCACTATAAAAATTTGCAAAAACTAACAATAAAATGTCTACTTAAATCATCAAATCATAGATCAATGCATATTAGACCTAATAGTAACAGCTTACTTGCTAACAAAAATTCCTTAAGCAATTAATATACCAAAGAGTTCAGGGATAGAGCCCACTGAATGAGGTTTGTTTACTGCGTATGAAACCAGTCTCCAATGTCAAGCAGAAAGGCATATGGAAATATAGAAAAGGCAAAAAAAGAAAGAAGAAAAAGAAAAAAGAAAAAGGCAGATATTAAACTGTTCCTTAGAAATAACTTGTGTCATATACTATAGTCATTAGCAACAATCCATATTTTTGCAATTCAGTAGTTGCTCCTGGCTGATGCTGAACTGTGTAAAATGCAGACACAAATGAATAAATGGGTTGGTCAGTGCAAAGTCCTGGACACTGGCTAAAGGGGCATCAGAGGTAGAAAATACCACTTTTGCACAATACTACATTCCAGGTTACCTATCTTATTTTATGTAGTCTATACGATAATATCATGATATCCGTATTATAAACTTCTTTTTGCAGGAGAGGAAACTGTTCTGAGAGAGGATATTTTGCGCTATAACAACAATATAGTAAGTTGAGAACCAGGATGAGCTATACATGAATGTCTTTCCTATTTCTATCAGCTTAGACATAGCTAATGATGATGAAAATAAGATATATAGATTTCTGTTAGTAGTAATAATCAGTAATTGTCACTGAATGCTGATTTTTGTTGTTCCATAAAACGCTATCTTATAGAAAGTAAGAACAACCAAACCCTGGATCTAACTAGTAGTCTGCAGAGTAATACCAGTGCATCTAATCTATAACTCCCGTAGTGCTGAACTGGCCACAGATGTCACTCCTACCCTCTTTTTTTCATTACTTTTTTTTAAGTCCATAGTTTAATCAGTCATCTTTGATAAATATTCAATGGCGGCAAGAATGGTTTTCCAACAATAAGCTTCCATTCTGTTCACCAGCATCGAAATGACACTTGTTAAAACACAGCCTCTGGCTGACTTAAAGGACATAGGCTGGGGGTGTATTTAAGGAGCTGCTGTGTAGCAAGCTGATCATACACAGAGCAAGGAGAAGAAATCTTGAAAGGGCACCCAGCAATGAAGTGCTGGATGAAATGGCAGACGGACCATCCTGAAGGAATCTAACAAAAGTTGTCCTGGGCAAAGGAGGCCTTTGAAAGCAAAGCTGCCCAGAATAAGGGCAAATTCTGTCTTTGAACCGGCAGCCTCAAACAAGAGAAAGACCACATAATTTGGATGTGCTCTGGAAGAAACTGCAGGTCAAGTTTCAGGCTCATGAGCAGCTGTCCCCCTATGCATAGCAGATGCGTCAAATTTCATTACTATGAAAATGAGACTTACATATATTTACATATATAATCTGAAACCTGTTGATGGTCCACTGAAAAATAGCCCTTGATGTCAGCTACAAATCCCCAAACTCTCAGCAAAGTAATGGCTATTAGCAGATGCTGGGAGGTACACTTGCTTAAGATTCATAAGGCTCCTTAGAAGAGCAAGGACAGAGCGGATTAGCTGGAAAACACCACTCTGATTTTTCTAGCATCTCCTCCCAACCCATCAACTCCTTATCTTCCTTGCTCACCCACCAGATAAAGAATCAATGTATAGTTCACAAGATTATTTGTACTCATCACTGAAAATAAAACAAGATTGGTGAGCACTGAACTTGCCAAGGGCCCTTGGCTCCTAATGATTTCCATTGTTAATGAAACCCTCTTTTGCTGCTAAATTTGTAAAGATGTGCTAACAACATTTTAGCAAAATGATTGCTCTGGGGACAGTTTAAGATCTCTTTGTATAAACCAAAGTCATTAGGAACAAATGAAAAAGCTCATTTTTTTGTAAAGCATGAGCTGAAAAACCCACGGAACTCATAGTTATGAATAGTGCAAATGAGTCCTATGAGATTCTTGATATTAGGGTTACAGGGAGAGAGAATATGGAAATTGTTTATGAAAATGTGACTACCCCCATGGTCATTTCTCTTTAACTGCTGCCTCAGAAGTAAATCTTTTAGTGGAATTTTATCATGTGGGAAGGAAAGCTGGGTATGGTATACATTATATAAAGGAACAGGGAGCTGGTCTCTCCTAGCGGCCTTCCTACAAGATGAATGGGGTAATGCTGAGCCAAAAGGAAGTGCCTTTATCTTTCTAAGGTACTAACTTTGCAGAAATTATTACATAATTAATGTAACTTCTACTATGTTTTTTATTCTACTCTCATTTTAAATAGTATAATGACAGAGTTCATGTGTATGATAAAACTTTTGAAAGCATAAAAATTCAGTATATCATTTTGGAATAATTTATTTTTTGCATTTTGGTGATGATACGTTTAACCTTTTTTATCTTGCCAAAAGCAAATGCCTAAAAACTAAAAGCTTTGGGGTAGAAGTTAAAAAATTAAGCAGTGGAAAAATTAAAGGCATGCGTCTTTTAGGAAAAATTTTTTACTGAGTTAAATAATAATGGTGATGTAGTGGGACTAATATTTTAAAACATAGTAAATTGGTAATTATTTATTAAATGGAAAATTGTGAAGTAGATTGGTAAATTAAGGTAAATAACAGGAAAATTTCCAAAGATTTTGCTATGAAATTTTTCATTGCTGCATTGTATTTTAAGGTTAAAAATCAGGACTCATCTAAAATAACAATAAAGGACTAGTTTAAGATATAAATGGCAACTAAGAATGATATCACAGATTAACATTTAATGATATGGTAAAATATATTATTTAATATGATGAAATATATTTTAAGGACAGAGTGTAATATATATATATATATATATATATATATATATATATAATATGACTTGTTAAGTCTAAAGAAAAACGTTAATGTGTATGTTCGAAGAAAGGCTGGAAAGATAAACAAGAATATTAACAACATTAGCCTCTGGGTTTGGGGATTATAGGTAACTAGTGTTTTTTTTACTCACGTATTTCAAATTTAATAATTTAATAACTTTTACAGTTACTTTGGAAATAAATAAGAGCATAACTACACTTATAAAGATAAAATTCTGTTACTTTTAGAATAAAATATATACCAATATAAAAAATGCTGTTGAATAATATATAGAAATAATTCTGATGATACAGTTAAAATATCTCCCAGAGGAAAATTATACTTGCTAAAAGAAAAAAAAACACACTATTTTAAAATATAAATTTTGATGCTTAATCATGATATGGGTCTATTTATTTCCAAGCAGGTTCTCAGTAGACCTAATTTGACCAGTAACTGCCTCCAGGACTGGGCAAGTCAAGGTCATTGCTTTGGGCTTTATTTTTTAATCCTCATTGGACAAGGGCTAAAGTACATGAGTTCTAAGGTCCCTTCCTGCTCTGTTAGTACAAGTGTCTTTTCATTAGTGATTGTATTAACATTGAAATGTGGATTTAATTATTTTCAAAGACAATAAAAAAAAATCTCAAATCACTGGCCTCTCGAAGAATACCTCTTTCTTTCAGTGGCACTACACATGCCATTGATATAAAGTGTGGCACACCATTTAATTAATTTTAATTAATTTGCAGTTCATTTGAAATATCATTTGCCTATTCTAACTAAAAATTAGAAGACAGCTTTGGTTGAGGCTTCCTCACCAACACTCCGTATCTTGCTCTGCCTTATAAGTACAAGCACTCTTACTTCTTTTGGGGCAGACAATCCTAGACTTTTAATTATCAGACTGAAAAATAACCTGCATTTACAAAGGCTGACAGTGTCCATCTTGTCCGCTACCCCATCTCTCATTCTATCCAGATTTCTTGGTCCCTTGACTGCCGCTAAGAAAGCCATCCTGAATAAAAATTACAGCTGTTTAGAAGGAATGTGTGACTTTTTGCACCTACCTGTCTGTTTCCTCATCTGGAAAACGGGAATCATAATTCCTTACAGGGTTGTTACAACGATTAAATGAAATAATGTTTCATTTGATATTCACATGAAAACGGTGCATATCAAGGGTTCAGTATGGATGTTAGATAAATGTTGTGCATAGCCAAGTGCAGGGGACATAGAAAATTGCCTAAATAGGTAGTAATAACATCTCTCCTCCTCATTACTTTTACTACTATTATTATTAGGATGCAGTGCCAACAAATATTCCTATCGTTCCCAAATGAGTACTGGACTATAAAGAAAGCAAAAATAAAGTTTTTAGACAACCTTGTTAAAAGTGAATGAGTAATTATAAAAGTCACTACAGACACTGCATCTCAAGTTTAAGGCATCACAATAAAATACACTTTTATAATTCCACCTAACTTTACTGGTATACTTGTCAATCAAATACACTGCTGAATCTATACAAAAACCCTGGCAACCAAAGGAATATCGTTCCTTAGTATCTCTACAAGGCCCATGGCCAAGGAAGAACAGAATTCCAAGTGAAGTATGCAGTTGGTGAGCGGCTGAAAGAACAGGAGACAGCAACGCTGTCAGCTGGCACCTTTCATGCATCAGCTGGGGCTGCTCTGTTTCTGAAGAGTCTTCTCACTGGTGCCCACACAGCCTGCTCATTCCCACTGAAAATGGAGCACGACAAAACAAAATACCCTCTGGACCTCAAAACAAAATAGAGTTGGGGAAAACTGGTGGACAATAGACCAACAATATTTAAAATTACTGTGTTCTGAAATGATGTTCCAAACCTCTTCACATTTTATTTTTGCATATTTGCTAAGAGGTATATGCTGCTCTTTCTATATGAAAGAAAAAGGATTGCTGGGAATGGCTGAGTCATTTTAACTCTTAATATCCCGAATGTATCAAGAGTATATTTTAAGATAGCTGCACTCCTTTTAAATGGCTCTTATAATTAAAATAAACGTACTTTAAAAGAGACGTTCACTTTGCTTAAGCTGAAATAATATATATTACATTATATTTTAAACCTTTAAGTCCCTATATATACAGTAGCTATTATTTCTACTGGCTGGGAAGGGAAAGGGATGGAGAGGGTTAAGTTTCTGGGCTGTAAGACCACTTCATAAAATATAATTGCTAAAGCATAAGAACAAAAGAAACCAGTGACTCAGACAACATTAAAAAGAAGAGGACAAGGAGAAGGAGACATCAAAGAAAAAGTAGAAAGAAAGAAAGAACACACGAGACATGTACAGAGTGGCCAAAAAATTCAGAGTAAAAATGACAAAAAGACAGGCATGACAAAGACCTACAAAAAGGTAAAGGGGAAAAAACGCAATGAGAGGAGAATTTGTGACTTGATTTGTTGAAAATTTTTCTTTGGCCTGGATTTTTGAACACATTCTACTGAAAAGCCTAGAACAAAGTTATTTACCGTTTCACAACTCAGAACCCTTATGACATGCAGAATCAATTATACCCATAAGACCTCCAAAAAATTGAACTGGTTTATAACAAAGGTAGAAAAATTAAGATATCCATGATGACTCACTTTAAAGCAGTAAGCAGCAGCCTGCTGGCATAAATAGCTCTAAAAACATAATTTAAAACTTAAGAGGTGTACAGTTGTAATAGAAGTCATGAAATGGCTGATAAATCGCCCTATTTATAGATGCCTGTGTTACAGAGGAGATAAATTGTTTCTGGATAACTGCGTGCCTATTATCTGTGGCTTCCCAACGAATTTCAAATCTGCTCTATCCTGATCCTTGAATATTTAAGCTTCTTCTTCACTTAGCTCAGGTCAGAGCACTGTAAATCTAAGTGCCTCCTATGATATGAAGTCTAAATATAGATGGTGTTTTCTGAATCACAAGGATTAGGAATCAGTACTTGCGGTTAACTTTTAAGATGAAAGATAATGATAGGAACGACACATTAGTCACAAGAGCAAATCCATAGCACTATTCCCACTCAAATCATGATCCAGGCTTGAGTGTTTATGAAAACTCCACTGGGTGACATAGGGCTCCACCTGAACAAATAAATCTTGTTGCCCAGGAATAACTTACAGCAACAGTCATTGTCTTGAATTCTTCATACAAAGGTTGAAGATTGCACCAGTTTATTGTATCCATCAAATTACTACATCGACAAATGTATGGGCCTATGCAAATGAGGTTTACCTTCATTTCTAATGCACCGTCAAGGTCACTGTGGTTAATAAGGCTGATTGTACAGCTTGGGAAGAATCAACTACAGCCATTTAGTTAATACTTTAGGCATAACAAGTAAACTGTCATGAGTAGGCAATAATTAATATATTTTCCTCACTTGAAAGGTCTCCAACTAAAAGATTTTATTTGGCTAAAGTAAGTTTTACTATTCTCTGTGTGTGTGTGTTTGTGTCTGTGCATTGACCAAAATGTAATTCTGTACGTTTCGTAATTTTATTTGTTAGATTCACTGCATAAGAAAATTCTGTACTTTTTAAAAATAGAGAAATATTCTTATTCTCATCAAATCCTGGATGTTCTATGGTTTCACTGAAATACGCTTTGATCCTCCTGTGAAAAAGCAGTGAAATCCATGAAAAACTTTATAATACATGTATGTACGCTAAGGAATAAGGATGTATATAATTAAATCTGATAATTAAATATAGTTATAAAAAACTAGTCCTGTTACACAAGGTAAAATAAAATTATTGATTAAAAAAAGAAGCTGGGGTCTGGAGAAAGGGAGAATGGCAAGAGTGGATGAAAAAAGTTACAAAACAAGCTAGAAGGCCTATTTTGCATTGGGAGATAACATAGCTGAGAAAAACACACACTTTAAAAGAGTCGACTCAAATGTTATGACTTTCTGAAATAAGTGAAATGTATGTATGCCCATATACATGTAATTGGCAGGTATTGGTCATAACGTTGCATGTGTATAAAGAGAAGGGGAAAACAGTGCACACTGAATGCCTGCACTGTATGTTCGTTTCAGCATAAAATAAGCAAGGTTTGTTTATATATGAAAATAAAAGTCACTTCAATTTTTTCTATTTGGTTTTTTAATTATAGAAAGAACCTCAAGTCACTAGAAAGTAAAACAAAAAACAAAAAACCTCTTTCTAAATATTTAGATGTGAAGGGATTCTGAAACACGAGAATGGGTCCTTTGCTGTGAATTTTAGGAATATCTCTCTATATTATTCTATCTTCATGTGATAGGCCACTCCCATCTTTTTTTCCTACACAAGTAAAAAAATAATATTCTGAGGAATCATGATATTAATTTTGTCTGAATTTTATGAGGAACAAGAAGAACCTCCCTTCTCAGTATCTTCTTTTATTCCTCCATTTCATGATGAAAATCTTAAGTAAGAACAGGGTGAAGTTAGCGAAAGTTAGAAGTCTTATTTGCTATCTATTGGTAGCACTCCTTGAAATCTCATCAACACAATCCAAAATATTATGTACCAAGTTTTGATTGCAAGGCAGAGGCTAAAGTTGTGTGTATTAGTTTCGTATGGCTGCCGTAACAAATTACCACAAACTTGGTTGCTTAAAACAAAAGAAATTTATTCTCTCACAGTTCTTATGGCCAGAAGTCCAAAATCAAGGTGTCAGCAGGCTGCTTCCTCCTGGAGATTCTGAGGAATCAGTTCCATGCCTCTCTCCTAGCTTCTGGTGGATCTGGCAATCCTTCGCATTCCTTGGCTTGTAAATGCATAACTTCAATATCTACCTCTGTCTTCACATGGATTTCCCTCTGTGTTTCTCTGTTCCTTCTCTTCTGTCTCTGATACGGACACTCAACATTAGACTTAGGGCGCACCCTAAATCCATGCAGTCTCATCTCAAAATCATTAATTTAATTACATCTGCAAAGATCCTATTTCCAAATAAGGTCACACTCACAGATGGGGTTTAGGATTTAGACATGTCTTTTAGAAGCCACTATTCAATCCATGGAAGTGTGTGCATGTGCTTTTATTTTTCCTATTATTGCCAAGAAATTACAAGTCATCAGAGTTCTTTCTCACTTTCAGATATTTTAAGATATGGGTAACGCAAAACAATATTTGATGCCTATGGAAGATCTTTCATCAACATTATCACAATATTGAGTAAATGTTATCACACTATCATTAGAAAGACTACCATGAGTTATTTTCATTTTGAGATAGAATAACGTATATGCATGAAATCAGTCCTAAGTCTTAATCACAAGGGGGAAAAATAAATAAAAAGGAAATGTTGTTGATGTTGCTGAAAGAATCTTCTCAGTGCTAATAGCAATGCTTATATTATTTTTGGAAAATGCGGAGGAAATTTCTTCTTTATAGTGGTTGGTAGTAGTTGCGAAAAACCTTGTAATCAATGACTCTTGAATCCATCAGTATAATCTATTGTCTGTGAGTATGTAAGAATGTTTTGGAAGCTGCAAATATTTTTGTTGGTGCTTCTGCTCTGGCTTAGTAAATAATAATGATTACTATTGTAAGTTTAATCACCACTGCTCCCTGTGTTGCCCACGTAAATCTATATTTACTTAGTACTTCTACTGTGATAAAGTCAGACAGTTAAAATAGAGCTATTCTATAACTAATCAATAGGCGTATCTTTTGACAGATAACACAAAAGTTCAATAGTGTTATGCCTGAAATTGGTATAATATTAGGCAAACAATACTGGCATGATAGGAAAATTACTTTTGGCAGAAATGGGGGGAAAACCAATTATACTGAAAAGAAAAAAAAGTTAAATTAAATCAAGTTATTTTCAAAAGCACACCTCTCTAAAAATTAAAATACCCTGAAAAAATACTTTTGACTATTTGCCTCTATGCGTGACCAATAATATAATATTTTTAAGTAAAATGTCAGGAAAAGCCAAAAGGGTTGGGAAAAGGGAAATAAGTGTATGATTATTTCTGCATTTTAAATTAGAATATAAAATCGTTAATGCATTTAGATTACAAACTAAATGTGACTGTAAAAAAGTGAATAGAATTATGCACTTATATTAGCTCTCAATGCAATTAAAATCCCTGCTACACTGAAAAGTAAATTAAAAACACATCCAAATTAGTCCTGCAAGTAGGTCATTCAGTCAAATATTTATCTGGTGGCGAACTGAACTGAGCTAGCATGTATTGAATTCTCCAAATGGCAAGGACAAGCGGTAGTTTCAGTGTGATTCCAGAGAAGCATAGGGAGAAGAGGGATTATAAAGTCCTCTTCTACATTTAGTTATAGCTGCTCCTGAAGTAATCTTATACATGACCTCTCCTTATACAAAAGGTTAGTCAGGTAGTGATTGACTACTGGTTATGAAAAAGATTTCCAGTCTGACGAAGGAATTCACAATTGGATTAATTCAGATAGCAAGCCCACTTACGACATTTCACATATGGCTTTTCTTCTCCATAGCTTACCAAAACACTTCTATTTGCTAACATACTCTCATCTTAGAAGAGAAATCCCCTTAAGCTTTGATGAAGGAGCATAATCAATTAACGGGCATTTTTGCTCTTCTCAGCAAATAAAAACAAAACCACCCGATGAACTGAAAATGAAATTATAAAACTTCCAGACGACGTTCTTGGGTCAGTGTAGATTCTGCCCAATCACCTAAACTTTTGAAAGTACCAAGACTTTAATCTTGAGAAATGATGTTGAGGAAGAAGGCCATTTATTTTTAGGTGACTTTTTCTTTTTTTGTTTCTAATTTTTATTGGAGTGTAGTTGATTTACAATATTGTCCCAATCTCTGCTGTACAGCAAAGTGCATCAGTTATATCAGTATATCAGTATCCCTTCTATTCTCTCCCTGGACAATCTCATCTACTTCTCATCCTAACCATTTCTACCTACATCCTAGTGCAGGGGTCTTCAAAATGAGGTGTTTGTACCTCTGGGGGTAAAGTAAGACTTTTCAAGGAGTACCTAAGGATATGGGTAGTATTAAGGTAATCCATTTTCACATTCTAAACTCTTATATAGATAGCTCTTTTTTCATAAACACCCTTCTCCCACTTTCTCTCACTTTCCAGGAGAGAGGCATATTTCTCATTTATTCATCTTGCATGTTCTGAGGGTGCATTGTACTGCAGTATCAGATAAAGAGAAAATTCTAAATATTGGTGTTGATATCTAGAAAATGAGTTTTCAATTTTTTAAAATCTCTGCTTCCACAAAATTTGAAGAAGGGACTGATCAAGCTGTCAGGTGATAATTAAATTTTGGTGATAGATTACTATGTGATTTTTGGCACAAAACTTGGAAAGATTTTGAAGAATTGTGTTACATTCCTGTAACAAAACAACTTCCATTTCCATCTATTTTCATGTATAAGGTTTTTCAGCACTTTAACATAAAAATATGAATAGAATTGATGGTGAAACTTTCTCATTCTAGCAGTGAGTAATGTTTATCTGTGAGTATATAAACTAATTGGAAAAAAGGCCAATTTCAATTTTTACTTTTATATTTAACAATTTTTATTTTCATGTTTAGAAATTATTTACCAAAATTTGCAATGTATTTATGTGATCAAGTATATACAGTAAACAATTGTAATGAAAACCCAATTTAGGGGAAAAAAAACGTAACAGGCTTTTATGATGACTTGAAAAAATGTGTGTGTGTATGTCTATGTGTGTTCTGAGCATGTATTTTTTACTGCAGAGAAGTATGATAGGGTGATCCAAAAAAGATTTTCAAGCAAAACTGTATTATATTAGAACATAATTTGAGGGAGGAGAAAAGAATAATGTGAAATTTGTGACTAGTAAATAAGAACATAATCGTATTTTTAAATGTCTAATGATGGTTATAAAATAGCTATGATGTTTCAAATCCACTGTATACATTTAAAGGTCTTGAAAGAATTTTATTGAAAAAAATGTTTATTTAGAATATGCTGGAATTTAAATCCTTGCAATTATTTATTTATTTGTTGGTTTGTTCAATAAATTTATTTATTTTAGGCTGTGTTGGGTCTTCGTTGCTGCACACGGGCTTTCTCTAGTTGCGGCGAGCGGGGGCTACTCTTCGTTGCGGTGCGCGGGCTTCTCATTGTGGTGGCTTACTCTTGTTGCGGAGCGCGGGCTTCAGTAGTTGTGGCACGTGGGCTCAGTAGTTGTGGCTTGTGGGCTCTAGAGTGCAGGCTTAGTAGTTGTGGCACACAGGCTTAGTTGCTCCGCGGCACGTGGGATCTTCCCAGACCAGGGCTCGAACCCGTGTCCCCTGCATTGGCAGGTGGATGCTTAACCACTGCGCCACCAGGGAAGCCCCAAAGCCCCTCTTGCAATTATTTAAATGTACGATGAAAGTTTTAGATTTGGACTGAAAAATGTCATTTTAGGCAATTCATATGCATAAAAGTTTGAGCGCAAGGGATTATTCTACTCAATTGTCATCAAATGCCTTCCTTTCTCTTACTTTTTATATTAACTCCTGTCACTCTTCCTTCCTCAGTCATGTTCAAATATATCCCCTTCACTTCATTTCCAACACCAGCACTCAGGGCCGGAAGTCTTCCCTGATCTCTCTGATCTGGTTAAATTCCTACAGGACAGTCTCTCAGAACACCACAGATCTCTTTTTGGTTGCACTCACCTGAGTTTCATTTTTAGCTTTATGTGATTATTTTGAACAATTTCTGTCTCCCTCTTACACTCCCTCCTTGCCCCTGCATTCATCTTTAGGATGGGTAAGGGCACGGACCACATATTCTCAATGCCAGTCAGGTAGCAGGGGCTGGCATGGCTTGAATGAAGCAATGCTGCCTTCCAAGTGTCTAGCACAGTGCCTGATACATCGCAGCTGCTCAATACATACTTATCGAATACATGAATAAATGAACATATATCCTCCTTTAACTATATAATCAAAAGAGAACCCAAAGTGGACACATTGTGAGGAAACTGTATGATTTATGTGCAAGCACAGTCAGTGTGAAATTTTGGACTGTTGGAGCTTATGGAAGCACTAGAGATTTGTTCTCGCTTTAGAAAGAGGGTTGAAATTTGGAGCCATTAACAGACTTGTCTTAACCCACAGCTGCCTAATGACAAACTAGGAGCAAATCTAATTCCTCACCCCAGCTCACTGGAGGTTTGGGCAGCCCTGCCCTTTCTACTACTCCACATAGACTCTGTGCTGTGTTCACTTGTCTGCAACAGAACAACGCTGGTATCTGACCACTAAAATGGCAGATCTGGCAGGTATAACTTTACCCTATTGAAAACTTATAGTAGGTCAATGTACAGTAAAAAAAATACAAAAAGGAGTGTTAAAGAGCAGAGGTAATAGAACCACAATAACTTGGAAACATGGGCAGTAAATTAGGATCTATGTTTTCAGGGAAGAAAACATGAGGTTTCTGAACCGAACACATACAGACCATAATGGAAAGAGCCCTTTGTCCATCCACCTTTACGTTCTCACATAAGTAAAGCAAATATTGATGGATAGAGAGCAGACACAAAGGAAAGGAGCTTAACTGGAGCTCTTTACACTATGAGATGAAAAAAACGCTATGCCTGTTGGAGGGACATGTACCATAAATAGCAGCTGATTAAGGGGAGGGAAGAAAATGTAATATTTACCCAGAGGCCCAGACAGGCAGTATTTCTTAAAGCAGGGAGAAAAGGGCAAACGTCCCCCTGCTCCTAATTGACAGTCTCTATGGTAATGTTTTGTTTTTTATTTTATGTAACAGGTCACATCCTTATATCCTCAAAACTTATAGAGAGTTAAGTCTAATATTGAAGGCATTCTATAAATGTCCTATTCTGTTCTATTCTACACTGTTCCTACTTTCCCCATCTAAAATTCATACCACTCATTACTCGGGGTGGGGGGGTGGTCAAAACAAGTATTCAGCAGCAGGCAACTTCAAAGATGATTAATGTTGTATAATTTCCTAAGGGTCAGATATTATATAGGCATTCTTTTACATAATTCTCACTACTTGTTTGGTTGTTAGGAGTACTGCCACTTTTCAGATGACAAAACCAAGTGATTTTCCTAAGTTAATTTAGTTGAACAGCTGCAATCTGATCACGGTGTCTTTGACGCTGAAGACCATAACCGTCCCTAACACCAACGGTTCCCAAAGTGTGGCCCCCAGATCAGCAGCAGCAGCACCCCTGGAAACTTGTTATAAATACAAATTCTTGGGCCCCATTTCACCTACTGAATCAGAACTCTGGAGGTGGGGCTCAGCATAAGTCCCCCCGGTGATTCTTGTGCACAATCAGGTTAGAGACCACAGGCTTATACAGTGTAGCATAAAACTTTTCGCTTACACTCACTGCAGAGAGTACTTGAGTTCTCTTGGCTGTCTGTTTTGCTTCTCTTTTTTTTTTTGATCATTCTTGAACAAACATCTATTTACTGATGTATGGAAATTTGATGTACCACCACAGAACTACCGGCAGTAGGGGTAGAAAGTAGACAGGCGAGGGACGGAAGCCCAGATCCGCCACCTATTGTTATATAATCTTGGCAAGTTGCATAACCTTTGTAAGTTTTGGATTTGTCTTCTGTAAAAATGAAAATAAAAATGGCGAGATCATGCACCAAAAGCACTTAGCCCAATCCTGAAATGTAATAAATACTCAATAAAATAGATATAGCTTTCATTATGATTATCATTGTTAAAGACAACAATATTGGTAACATTATAATTAATTGCATGAGTAGTGAAGCTTATTATTGCAGTATTATGTATGCTGCAAAGCTCCAGAGATTCTCCTCTACTTACAAATTTTATTATAAAATGGCCTTAATTTTTTCAATTTCAAAATGAATTTCCAATTAATTTCAATTCACTAAACATTTTTAATTTCCCACAATGTACAAGGTATTCTGCTCTTTTAGGGTATCTTTTAAGTAGGGTATTGATACCAGTTATCAATTTATATGTTAGGGAATGGATATCACCATTGAATACTTTTTTTAAAATTAAACACTTTAAATCTTTACTGTGTCTTGGCTTAAAGCTTTATTGGAAGATTGGGATTGACATATACACACTACTATATACAGAATGGATAACTAATAAGGACCTACTATAGAGCACAGGGAACTCTTCTCAATACTCTGTAATGACCTATATGGGAAAAGAATCTGAAAAAGAGTCGATATATCTATATGTATAACTGATTCACTTTGCTGTACACCTGAAACTAACACAAGACTATAAATCAACTATACTCCAATAAAAATTTTTAAAAAAAGAAAAAATGTATCTTTTCACATTATTTGAAAAATAATACATTATCACAAAATTAAGAGGCTGTGTCAACTGTGGACACATTTAACTTCAGGTTAAATTTTTATTCAAAGAAAATCGCATATTGCTCTCTTGAGACCCCTGGACAGTTAACTGTACAATCTCAACAGTGTTTTAATACAGACAGTTTCAAATAATAATTCACTTGCAGTAAAAATATATCCCCTCTATTTTACTCAGTGAAGCTCAGGCCAAATAGTTCTTGTTTATTTGCACCAACCAGTGAAAGGAACCAATTTCTGTCCCTTTTATTATGCTTTTTATCCATACAAAAAGACTATCATCTTTTCTGTCTTTGTTTTTTAGAGTGAAATTCTCAGTTCTCACTACCTCCTCTCGTAGCTGGTGTTTTCAAGATTTTTTAATCATTTGTATTGTTCTCTACCGAATGCTTGGTGATTTGTCTCTTTTCTGAAATGTGGCACTCTGCTGAACTTAGTCCCCAAACCACAGACTAACAAGACGGGAACATAGCTCAATCTGTCTGTATGCATGACATCGCCATTACAATTCAACACACTGTAGCATTTGAATATTTTAACAGGGCTCAGAATGTCGACTCATTCAATGTATCATCCACTGTAATTCTTGAATTTTTCTCACTGTTGCTACCATCTCTAGCTTTTCATTGCACGTTTTGGTTCCATTACCCTGCCCTGCACCAACTTTCCATTCCATTTTCCTGAATCCAATGCCACCTATTCGACCTATATCCCCAGTATATCAAGATCAGGCTGTATAGTAACACAGCACCCCAGAGGTTGCAATCCCTGCTACTTCCACGACTCTTTGTCCTTTAGATTTACTAGCATAAATACATAGCATCTCTCCAACCAAAATATTTTAGTATACAACTACATTACCCTTGGAGGGTTTTTTCAGATGATTTTTAAGGTTCCAGTTAAACAAAACCAAGCAAACAAGCACAAAGCTTACTGGTCTGTTACTTCAGGCACATTTAAGAAGAAACCTAGCCCTCCCCTTAATTGACTCAATTTAAGAAAGTTAAACTCAGCACCAAGAACAGGAGTACATTATTGTTTTATTATTGAGCTGTCATCCCCAAAATATAGATTAAACCTCTGATCTTCACACACAGATAAGATAGCTCAGTGAGTATCATGTGCCCTCCCTGCAGGAAGTCACTTGTGTATGCTGGGTCGTGTCATATGGTTGGTCAGTTGAGTAAACCTTAGTAAACACAGTGTTAGTTTCATTTAGCAGGTTTACTTGCCCAGTTACAAAAGAAAGCAAAGCAGGAGAATATAAAAATGATGAAGGAAATAACAAAAGAACCTTAAAATATTAGGCCCCAATTTAATTATTCTACCATGAGTAAATGGCAGGGTTATCAAAACTGAAATGAGCTGACACTTTCATTTATAAGAGAATTATGGAAGTGATTGAAGGTTCAAACTCACAAATCAAAAATTGCTGCACTCCTTAAACATCAATCCATGTGCCTTCCTTCTGTCTGGAAGCTGCATCCACCCACCTCACATACTCATACACACCTACCGCTGCCTCACTCAGCCCTATCACCTGACAAAGTCCTACTCAACCTTCATGAGGAAGAATGCAGTGTCTCCAAGGCAGTAACCTCTCCCTGCTGTGTGTTCACACTCTGTCTTGTGCTTAGTTCTCGCTTCAAAGTACCACTATTTGTTTATAGAACAGCATCTCCTATTCATCTTGAGCTCTGCCTCTTCTCTTTGATTTTTGGTTACCAGCTGCTATTGAGAATCACTCAATAGAATTTTGTTAAATGAATGAATTATTTTAAAAATAGATTTTCCCCAATAGCTATATTTTTAAATGTAGAAAGTGATGTCCGGCTTGAATAGTGTCTAGGGAAATTGTGGTAATGCAATGGTATAAGTTCAATTTTAATACAATGGCAAGAATATATGTGAGTATGGGTATATTCATGAAAGGGTTCAAAAACAGCTATCTGCTCTGAGAAAAGACATGCGTCTGTAGCCAAATAAAACAAAGAATGAAACCAAAAACAAAGGGGAGGAAAGTTGAGACCACAATCTTCAAATAGTATATATCACCTTTTTTTCCTCAACTGTATATATGATTATATATCTTAATCAAATTTTGGATGTATTGGTTTTGGATAAATGTTTAAGTTTTCATAGCCTAATTAATGTGGTAGAACTGAATGAGGTGGTTAAAAAATAGGAAAAATGTTTTATAACATTTTAAGTCTAATATAATAATTTCAGAAGACTTAGCAAAAAGGATAATCATTAGTCCAAGTTTAACAAATGAATTTGCTTTAGTTCTAAAGAAGAGTGATGAGGGATTTAATCACCGTCTTCAAGTGTATGATGGTTCCATTGAGAGATAGTAGTGATCAAATATTTTCCTTCTTAGCGCAGTGTACGACTAAGACCGATTAACTTAAAGAGAAAACAGGAAAACTCTAGAGAAGGTGAGACGTTCTGACTAATTACTGAGTAATGCAGTGAAAGATTTCCCTCACAGACTTTTAAAGCAGGAGAGCTACCTTTTGCTCTAGATTCAGGTACTAAATTTAAACTTAAACAACTCTCAGCAAGACAAATACCAATTTGTTCCATAAACGGATTACACTGTCTGTGGTTCTCAATGTTCTTCTACAACAAGCCTCTTTCTCTGTGGCTCACGGGGTCATCTCAGTCACTCATATCAGGGACAAGCCCCCTGTAGCACGTAAAATAGAATCATCTGAACAAATTGTTCCCTAGCTCTTCATTCTCTGATGGGACTCTCTTTAACACGGTGGCCAAAGACTGGAGAGGAGTGATTATAAATTGCCCAAAGCGTAAAAAGAAATGGAATTACAATGATCCTCGGAAATTCAAAGACACCTAAAAAGGTTTAGAAAACTATAGTGAGAAGATCACTGATCTTTGATTATTTTATACACTTAATATTCTTTTCATTAACATTAACAACTGACATTTAGTAAAATATTTAAATCAAAAATAATACTATTAAATATTTTTAACCTCACATTATGTATTAAAATACTGTACTGTGAAATTCCAAGGTACGAGTTTAAGGTTTCTGTCAAGGGTCACTAAAAGAGTAAAGGTTTTTCATAACCTTTTTGTTTTTAGTTTTTAATGTTAACATTTGCTATGCTACTTCATTTGTATCAAATGCTCACAGTTGTTTTATAAATAAATACCGCAACCTTTCTAAAGAACCTTAGAGTCTGACCTAAATTTAATTATTTTGTTCTCATGGGATAGCAAAGCTATCAAAATTTAAAATACGGTGACACCCTATATTTAAAGAATAAGTCTGGATTAAGAAAGGTAGTTTAAAAGTACATAAAACATTCCAAAGATATGTGTATTGTGGCTTTCATGCTGTTGCTTTGTAAGCTGTGAACCTGAAACAAAGTTTTGCAGTGTTTTTTTCTTGTCTTGTTTTTCTCCAGTTGATAAATGGAATGTGTCCACTGAGAATCTGAAAGCAGTATGAATCATATCAGAAATACAGGATTTGGTTCAACTTACCTGTTTCTGTTGCTGGAAATCCAATCTGAAATAAGCGTTGATGCCTGTTGGTGACAGTGCTTGTTGCCAAAACTACATGCTAGCATTATAACTTCTCTACGTAGCTCTCTGGGTATCATCAAAAGGAAAAGAAAAATTAACAAACAGTGTTAATATCTAGAGAGAAAAGGAAACTCGTTACACTACATTGCAGTAGATAAGTAAATAATTAGCACAAAATTAATTTTCAGATATGGAAATTCCATTTTGCTGAGCAAGAGATAACTAAGCAGGGTAGAAGTTATACATAAAGAGGTCTTCTCTGGAAACAGTACTATAGTGAGGGGTATGGGTTCAGATCTCAACTTTACCAATAGAGGCAGATCTTAAATTAAAACATGGCAAAGAAAAGCCTTTGTTCTCAGTACCAGGTGGTGGAAACTGTGTTGCCCATCAGAAGTCCTCCCAGGAGAGGGAAACGAAAGATGCAGAATGAAAGAAAGATCGTCTCATGCTGCTAAAGTCACAATGGTTTTAGTGGTGTATTACTGTACAGTTCTGGGGGAAAAAAGCAAATGAGAAAATAAAACCATACTCATGTTGGTAGGCTGCTTGAACAAGAGATCCATTAAAATTGCTTTTTGGCCAACCAAGCTTGATGTACGTTGTTGCAACTTGCTTTAAAATATATTCCTAAATGGGGGGGTAGGAGAAATAAAGATAATATCATTTTCAAATCGCTCCATGCTGACAATTAAAATTATACAGTAAAATTAAAATATTTTCTAAATGAGCCAACTTTGAAATATCAGTAAAATTATGGGCACGGTAATGCTCTATTATAATTTTATTCAACTTGATATGTCAAATATAGAAAATTAGTGTAAAATACAGTTGCAGTGATAGAAGTCTACTCTTTACTTCCTACTGAACAGTTAAGTAATTTGCACTATTAAATATTTGAGGTGATAATTTTTGTAGCAGAACAAGGAAAGTGAGGAATATTGATAATGAATCCATACATACATATATACAAATGTATGTAGATATAGTTTATGAAAATGAGCACCTAATATTTATGTGTTTTATGTCAATAGACCATATTTAATGCAAAACTGTTCTATAAGCCCAGTCAATAGCCTAGCCTTTTTGAACCTGACGTACACAGAACACTCTTTAGTAAAATGATGTGGTATTTCAAAGTCAAAATCCATTCATCTAATGATATATTTAACTATCAGTAGCAAGGTAAGATATGCTCTCCTCACTTTAATGTGGTCCTTGGATTCTGTCAATGGAACGAAAGCACTGAAATTACAGTAAAAGCAATTCTTAACTTTTATTGAAAATGAGGTGTCTGACATGATATACTCTTCTAAAGTACAAATATATACAAAAATGTATTTTACTTTACATAAGTTTAATATTGCAGTGTCTCTGTGTTAAGGAGAAAAGAGAAGAGTAATAAGTCCTTCTCCAGCCGATAAAATTTATACCATAACTGTAATGATACCTTTCCACGCATGTCTGTTTCAAGGGCTTAGACAAAACTAACAACAATGAACAGTCAAGCCAGGATTATTCCCATTTAAAAAAATATTAAAACAGAGGTGCTTTCACGTAGGTTTAGGATAAAATAGAAAGAAGCAACTCTTACGGACATCACACAGTTTAGATGGCTCTAATAAACAGATTTCATGTCACAGCAATCTAGTCTCGAGTCATTCCAAATGCGTAGGTTAATTAGCAGAGCCAGTATGTCATAAATTAGGATGACTTTATAAGACACAGGGCAGAGTCTTAAAATAACTAAAAGGAAATAAATAGTGCCCAAAGGTGACAGGAGTTACAGAGACATATTCTCATATGCAAAGCTTCACCGGTGATAAGAAATTTTGGAATCAAAAGCTCATTAGCAGTACTTAATCCTAATCTTATTCAAAATGATTATTACATTAGATTAGGTGGTGTCAGCAGTGCAATTCTGGTTTTCCAGTCTTCAAGCTTAGAAAATCTGGTCAGGTAACATTTTGGAATGTTTGTCATGTCTTCAGGTCTATTTGGATTATCTGTTGTTTGCTCTCCTATATCCCCTTGGACCCAATTATGAATGGGCTTTTGCCTCAATGTTGATCTTATCCGTGTTAATTAAGGAAGTGAATTGAATTTACTATGCCCTTTTGGTTAAAAATAATGACTACGAATCTTTACTGAAACTATCTATATTCTGTGAAGATCTTTGTATCCCTCTCCCCAGGTTAAGTCCTTTGTGAACACAGAGCCCTTTAACTCTAGGGAAGTAAGTTTGAACTTCAAGGATGTGCCATGTGTATTTGTTCTTAAATTTTGAGGCATTTAAGCTTAACTGACACTTTTAGGCTAGAACAAAAAGTAGCATGAATTACATTCCTTCTTCAAGAATTTGCCATTAGTGTTGCACAGAAGATCAGGACAAAAATAGCACAAATTAGAAGGAACTAAAATAACTCAGGATCAGTTGAATATAGTAGATAATGAGAAAACAGATTATCTTCTGAAAATAAGAAAGAAGAAAATATATCTTTTTACATTGAAGACATTGTATTTCTCCATGCGGTCCAGTAATTTATCTAGAGGATAAAGAGCTCGGCTGGCGGCATGCCAAGGAAGAAAATCCTTCTCCTCAGACAGGTATCTGATAATCTCCAGGGGAATATTCTGAGGCAAATAGCCAGCTCTGCACAGCCAAAAAAGTTAATGTTAATTATATGCAGAAAAGATACATGATGATGCAAAAATGAAGATTTTACTTATGCAAATAAAAGGCAGAAGGCAAGATTCATCACAGTATAAAGAAGCCATCCTCAGTACTATAAAAATAAAATTACTCACTTTTTAAATATAGTCCTACTTAGGATGCCAATGTCCCTTGATATATACAGAGTTGGAGAGTTAAAAATTTGAATGAACACAAAAATATCAGAATGCATGTTTTTAAAAAGGAAAGAATTGTGGAATTTGAATAAATCAACTCTAGGTATTTTCCTTCACGGAAACATTTCAGCAGTCACAAGTAACTGAAAATAATTGATTACTGAAATGAAATTCTGGTTTCTCAATGCATTCTCTTTACTTTTCATGTAGCTCTGTATAATGATATTTAATCCAGGTTGTTTTCAAAAGGATAATCAAATTAAAATAGCAATTTACAGTTTTGACTGTATCTATGTTACATTACCATACAAGCATTCTTCAAACCTTCCTGTTTAAAAAAATAAATGCTTTCTATAACACCTATGAAGATCAGAGTCAGATTTTAAGTCCAAATTACAAAAATGTTAAAGAAATAGGCTCTTCCCATTTATTATTTTCAATAGATGCTGTGTCACTGTGGGGACCAATGTCAGATTCTCTGGAAAATATGAAACTGTAGCTTTTTAAAGCTATCTGAACACATGCTGCCCACAGTTAAAGAGGGTATATCCAAAAAAGGATCCAAAAAGAAGTGATTACATATAAAATCTACAGTAGATTGCATATAAAATCCTTGCAAATCAAAGCAATATAAATGACAGTACCCAGTACATTAAAAGATGGCCTTAGCCTTGATGTCCCTGACACTATGTATTTTGCTGAATTTTTTTTACATTAATAATCAACTGAATGCAGACTTTTAACACAGGGGATAGGTAAATATGAAAGCAACCAAAGCCCGGTTATCTTCTTTACCTACATTTCACACCATTAGTCTTTGTGGCATCACAAAATTAGATGGACCTTTTTATTTGTGTTTGGTAGAAGGCAGACAGGGAGAGAGCAAAGCCTTTTCTCATCTTCATTTCGAACAAGTTTGCCAGATTATTTAGTCTTTACTTGTGTGATAAGCAAAAAGTACTCTAAAGACAAATATTAACTCGCAGCTGTGTTTATAATGTTCATAATAAAACCCAATTCTGAAGATTATTGGATTTAATAAATGAACAAGCATCACTCTAATGATTTTGGTTCACTCCTGGTATAAGATCAGCCACAGTTAATGGCTGACATAAACAAGAATGATAAAAATCACCCCAAATTTCTACATTTCCACAAAATTTCCTAGAGTTTGTATGATTTGGACTCCATCTAGATGTGTGCCACTTTTCTTGTACAGTTTCCAGTTTATACATCCTTGCAGAAATAGCATGAAATTAGGCTAAGGCAGCAACAATTAAATAAGAAACTTCTTATTTTTGCTACTGTAGCACCATAATAAAACAGTTAAATTTTGCTTACAAGGGTTTTAAAAGTAATGATTTGGTTTGTTTCCTTAAAAGTAACACAGCTTCCAGTATTTCAGATTTCATACTTTGTTTCCCCTGAACTTTTAATTCTAGATATTCATTAGCATGGTGGTCGTAAATTTGCCTCCCCTAAAATTATGTAATCCCTATGCCATGGATTATATAATTTTAGAGTTGAAGCCATTATTCTTTTGTTAAGGAAACAAGAAAAATAAGGTATTAAAACAAAAGGACCTTTAGTATGTAGCTAATTTATTAGGGCCCTTCAGATAAGTTTGGAAAATCAAGAAAGGTGTTTGGGTCTATTTTCTCACAGATTTAAACATACTACCTAATGTCAGTTACAATTTATTATGTTTCACGTCTTCTCTATACACGGATGGACATCTTTCAATGACTTATGTTTTGTGAGAAATATGGCTACAAATTAAAAAGTATGACAAATAATGCTATGAAAAGAGACTTGGACCCAAGAAAGAGCATGAAACTGAGGACGAGCCTGGAACCATGAGCGCCTCCTGAACAACTAAACAAATTCATGTCTCCAAGCCCCACATTCCTTATCTGTGAAATAAGAGGGTTGAACTAGGAGATATCTTTTTTAGCTCCCAAATCCTTTTATTCTAACCTACTTATCTATAATTTAGCCTGCTGAAAAAATTACCACAATATGGGCATAATGTATTTGTTTAAAATTTTGGAAAAAAAACCCTTATAATCTTTATATTCCCCACTCTTCAATTGTTTGATATGTTATGCGCAAATCTTCTAAGAGTCAGAGCTTGGGTCTAGGTTTTACAGGTCATCTGACACAGTGTTAGACAATTAAAGCAAAGCAAGCCTAATAGATATTCCAAATACTGACAAGACAAGTAAAGAAAAGTATTCATTAAATGAAGAAATGGAGCAGGTTCTGTTTTGAGTGCTTATGCCAAACATTGCTAACTGCTCACCAAAACCCACGTTCTCCTCTACTTCCTGGAATAGAGTATAATTACTATTCCCTTGGTAGTTATGTGTGGTCACGTGACTAAGCCCTAGCCTGTAGAATATAAGAGTTCCTCACTGTCAAGGTCAGCTCAGAGACATCTTTCATTAGCTCCTCCATGTTCTTTTCGCCTAAAAACGAATCTTCCAGGGTGACCTTGTATTGGACTCTTGTATTGAACATGTCAGAAACCACCTGGGTCTCTGGATGGCTGCATCCCCAAGTACCAGTTCTCACACCCAGTGCTGTTATGTGAGCAGGAAATACACTTCTATTGTTTTTGATCCGAATATATGTTTGGGTCTATTTTTTTTAAAGCAGTTGGCTTCTCTAATGCAGTCCTCAAATAGAATAAGAAACAGATGGCACTCAAATTGCCCTCATTTTGCGCTGTTACAAACATATGCGAGTAATCATCTACTACCTAATTCAATATACTCGCATTTAGCCTACTAAATCAAAATATGTAGCTATACTCAATTGGATGATAGGATAATCAGCTTCATTACAAAATTAAGACTTGTAAGAGATAATGTTGGTGAATAAGTTACCTAGTTTAGGTATGTGTTTGTGTAACTGTGTTTGTGTAATGATATCTGTGATTACTACTACTGATAAAGTAATCAATATAGGGGAAGTGTGTGGAATCCCAGTGAATGGAACATGACATTAGCTCAAAGTAATCAGACCAGAAGGGAGCACACTTAGGGGCCTGATGCTGAAATGCAGTGTCCTTAAATTTGCATCACCACAGGGAGATGTTGCTAAAAAAAGGGGGTGGGGGGTGGGGGGTGGAATTAGCAAATTTAAAGAATATTTCATGTATAACTAAATGTGTTTTATTAATCTTTTAGGAAGAAATTGTAGATGATATTTATATTCTCTACTGTTGAGGTGGGGCTTGGCATAAGGAATGAGTTAGGAATCAAGAAAAGACAATGGAGAAGAGAAGCAAATGAGGAAAGTTTAAGAAATGGATAAAAGATTGCCTATTGCACCTATACAGTTCTTCCTCCCATCCCTGCCCCTCCAACACACATACCCTCCCCTCCTCCTTCTCTAATTTATGGGAGCTTGCAACGAAATATATTTTTAGGCATACAAGAGAATATTTTTATAAGAAGGAGATTAAAACCAGACTATATTAACTGATGTTAAAGTGCACTGATCTTAGCTGGCTTTGTTTTCACCTAAGATCCAAAACTACTTTTTAAAAGCTGCTCTGAATTCCTGTGAATGTTAGCTCTTAAGTCTACTATGATGGGTGGCTTGTAAACAAATAACCTATTTTACCATGATTTTTCTTTGAAAGCCATTGGTTTCTGGGTGCTTGAAACTTAGGAAAAAATAGAAAGCACAATCTTCAGACTTTTCAGAGCATCATATTCCAGTTTTCATTAATTGAATATTCATTTAAAGCCAATAAATAGCCTACTACATTATTTCACCCTATATGGAGAAGGTACTGTAACTGTCCCTTAGGGCACAGATTTTTAAAGCAATTACTGAAATGCTTAATTAAGAAGTTTACTATTTTATCTATTATTCTTTGTTATTCATTATTAAGAGACTTTAATGTGCTCTTTGTGGGAAGATCCTATGGTGGAGATTGAAAATTCCACTAGTAAAGAGGAAACTACACAGGAGAGTTATCTGTGTCAACCATGGGTCCATTTGGTCATTTCCTAGAGAAAATAAAGATATGATTCAGGCACTGGCAACTGTTGCCTGCAGCAGAGGTGGAAAGGAAGTTACAGTCGGCCCTCCACATCCACGGGTTCTGCATCAGTGGATTCAACCAACTGTAGATAAAAAATATTTGGGAAAAAATATGCCAAAATTACAGAAAGTTCCAAAAGGCAAAACTTGAATTTGCTGCGTACTGACAAATACTTACATGATATTTACATTGTATATGGTATTATAAGTATTAATCTAGAGATGATTTAAAGTATCCTGGATGATGTACGCAGGTTATATGCAAATACTATGCCATTTTATATAAGGGACCTGAGCACTGGAGGATTTTTGTATTTGTGGGGGTTCCTGAAACCAGTCCCTGAAGGATACCAAGGGACGGCTATACTTACTTGCAGCCCCACAAAATTACGAACATTAAGTGGTACAAAAAGGAGTCTCATAGTCCCTTGTCCTCCTGTTGCTTTTCTTCCAGGAAGCCCTCTCCCAAAACTGACTTAGGCACCTATTTTCTGACCTCACATAACACCCCTATTCATAATAAATATCATGATATTAATCAGAATTTTATCATGATACTATCTTTCTCACTCACTGGACTTAGATCTGTAAGGAAATGAAGCATTCTTTTTACCCATCTTTTTATCCCCATAGCCTACTGCAGAATCTAGTTCAAAATAGGCACTCAATATTGTAAGTTCAAGATGGCAGAGTAGAAGGACGTGCGCTCACTCTCTCTTGCGAGAGCACCAGAATCATAACTAACTGCTGAACAAGCATCAACAGGATGATGGAACTCACCAAAAAAGATACCCTACATCCAAAGACAAAGGAGAAGCCACAGCGAGATGGTAGGAGGGGCTCAATCACAATAAAATCAAATCCCATAACTGCTGGGTGGGTGACTCACAAACTGGAGAACAATTATACCACAGAAGTCCACCCACTGGAGTGAAGGTTCTGAGCCCCACGTCAGGATTCCCAACCTGGGGGTCTGACAGGGGGAGGAGGAATTCCCAGAGAATCAGACTTTGAAGGCTAGCAGGATTTGATTGCAGGACTTCAACAGGTCTGGGGCAAACAGAGACTCCACTCTTGGAGTGTGCGCATCAGGACCCGGGGGAAGGAGCAGTGACCCCATAGGAGACTGAACCAGACCTACCTGCTAGTATTGGAGGGTCTCCTGCAGAGGTGGGGGGTGGCTGTGGCTCACCACGGGGACAAGGACACTGGCAGCAGAAGTTTTGGGAAGTACTCCTTGGCGTGAGCCATCCCAGAGTCCACCATTAGCCCACCAAAGGTCCTGTAGGCTCCAGTGCTGGGTCACCTCAAGCCAAATGATCAACAGGGAGGGAACTCAGCCCCACCCATCAGCAGACAAGCAGATTAAAGTTTTACTGAGCTCTGCCCACCAGAGCAACAGCCAGCTCTACCCACCACCAGTCCCTCCCATCAGGAAGCTTGCACAAGCCTCTTAGATAGCCTCATCCACCAGAGGGCAGACGGCAGAAGCAAGAAGAACTACAATCCTGCAGCCTGTGGAACAAAAACCACATTCACAGAAAGATAGACAAGATGAAAAGGCAGAGGGCTATGTACCAGATGAAGGAACAAGATAAAACCCCAGAAAAACAACTAAATGAAGTGGAGAGAGGCAACCTGCCAGAAAAAAATATTCAGAATAATGATGGTGAAGATGATCCAGGAGTTCAGAAAAAGAACGGAGGCAAAGATCGAGAAGATGCAAGAAATGTTTAATGAAGACCTAGAAGAATTAAAGAACAAACAAACAGAGATGAACAATACAATAACTGAAATGAAAAATACACTAGAAGGAATCAATAGCAGAATAACTGAGGCAGAAGAATGGATAAGTGACCTGGAAGACAGAATGGTCGAAATCACTGCCGCAGAACAGAATTAAAAAAAAGGAATGAAAAGAAATGAAGACAACCTAAGAGACCTCTGGGACAACAGTAAATGCACCAACATTCCCATTATAGGGGTCCCAGAAGGAGAAGAGAGAGAGAAAGGAGCTGAGAAATTATTTGAAGAGATTATAATCGTAAACTTCCCTAATATGGGAAAGGAAATAGCCACTCAAGTCCAGGAAGCACAGAGTCCCAGGCAGGATAAACCCAAGAGAAACACACCGAGACACATAGTAATCAAACTGACAAAAATTAAAGACAAAGAAAAATTATTAAAAGCAACAAGGGAATAACAACAAATAACATACAAGGGAACTCCCATAAGGTTAACAGCTGATTTCTCAGCAGAAACTCTACAAGTCAGAAGGGAGTGGCATGATATATTTAAAGTCATGAAAGGGAAGAACCTACAACCAAGACTACTCTACCCGGCAAGGATCTCATTCAGATTTGATGGAGAAATCAAAAGCTTTACAGACAAGCAAAAGCTAAGAGAATTCAGCACCACCAAACCAGCTCCACAAAAAATGCTAAAGGAACTTCTTTAAGTGGGAAACACAAGAGAAGAAAAGGACCTACAAAAACAAACCCAAAACAATTAAGAAAATGGAAATAGGAATATACGTATCAATAATTACCTTAAATGTGAATGGATTAAATGCTCCAAACAAAACACACAGGCTCGCTGAATGGATACCAAAACAAGACCCATATATATATGCTGTCTACAAGAGACCCACTTCAGACCTAGAGACACATACAGACTGAAAGTGAGGGGATGGAAAAAGATATTCCATGCAAATGGAAATCAAAAGAAAGCTGGGGTAGCAATACTCATATTAGATAAAATAGACTTTAAAATAAAGAATGTTACAAGAGACAAGGAAGGACATTACATAATGATCAAGGGATCAATCCAAGAAGAAAATATAACAATTATAAATATATATGCACCCAACACAGGAGCACCTCAACACATAAGGCAAATGCTAACAGCTATAAAACAGGAAATCGACAATAACACAATAATAGTGGGAGACTTTAACACCTCACCTACAGCAACGGACAGATCATCCAGACAGAAAATTAATACGAAAACACAAGCTTTAAATGACACAATAGACAAGATAGATTTAATTGATATTTATAGGACATTCCATCCGTAAACAGCAGATTACGCTTTCTTCTCAAGTGGACACAGAACATTCTCCAGGATAGATCACATCTTGGCTCACAAATCAAGCCTTGGTAAATTTAAGAAAATTGAAATCATATCAGGCATCTTTTCCGACCACGACTCTATGAGATTAGAAATCAATTACAGGGAAAAAGATGTAAAAAACACAAACACATGGAGGCTAAACAATACGTTACTAAAAAACCAAGAGATCACTGAAGAAAACAAAGAGGAAATCAAAAAATACCTAGAAACAAATGACAATGGAAACACGACCTATCCAAAACCTATGGGATGCAGCAAAAGCAGTTCTAAGAGGGAAGTTTACAGTAATACAGTCCTACCTCAAGAAACGAGAAAAATCTCAAATAAACAATCTAACCTTACACCTAAAGGAACTAGAGAAAGAAGAACAAACAAAACCCAAAGTTAGTAGAAGGAAAGAAATCATAAAGATCAGAGCAGAAATAAATGAAATAGAAACAAAGAAAACAATAGCAAGGATCAAGAAAACTAAAAGCTGGTTATTTGAGAAGATAAACAAAACTGATAAAACTTTAGCCAGACTCATCAAGAAAAAGGGGGAGAGTACTCAAATCAATAAAATTAGAAATGGAAAACGAGCAGTTACAACGGACACTGCAGAAACACAAAGCATCATAACAGATTACTACATGCAACTCTATGCCAATAAAATGGACAACCTGGATGTAATGGACAAATTCTTAGAAAGGTATAACCTTCCAAGACTGAACCAGGAAGAAATAGAAAATATTAACAGACCAGTCACAAGTAATGATATTGAAACTGTGATTAAAAATTTTCCAACAAACAAAATCCAGGACCAGATGGCTTCACAGGTAAATTCTATCAAACATTTAGACAAGAGCTAACACCCATCCTTCTCGAACTCTTCCAAAATATAGCAGAGGGAGGAACACTCCCAAACTCATCCTACTAGGCCATCACCCTGATACCAAAACCAGACAAATATATTACAAAAAAAGAAACTTACAGAAAATATCACTGTTGAATATAGATACAAAAATCCTCAACAAAATACTAGCAAACAGAATCCAACAACACATTAAAAGGATTATACACCATGATCAAGTGGGATTTATCCCTGGGATGCAAAGATTCTTCAATATATGCAAATCAATCAGTGTGATACACCATATTAACAAATTGAAGAATAAAAACCATATGATCATCTTGATAGATGCAGAAAAAGCTCTTGACAAAATTCAACACCCATTTATGATAAAAACTCTCCAGAAAGTGGGCATAGAGTGAACCTACCTCAACATAATAAAGGCCATATATGACAAACCCACAGCAAACATCATTCTCAAATGTGAAAAACTGAAAGCATTTCCTCTAAGATCAGGAACAAGACAAGGATGTCCACTCTCGCCACTATTATTCAACACAGTTTTGGAAGTCTTAGACACAGGAATCAGAGAAGAAAAAGAAATAAAAGGAACCCAAACTGGAAAAGAAGTAAAACTCTCACTGTTTGCAGATGACATGATACTATATACATAGATAATCCTAAAGGTGCCACCAGAAAACTACTAGAGCTAATCAATGAATTTGGCAAAGTTGCAGGATACAAAATTAATGCACAGAAATCTCTTGCATTCCAATAAACAACAAAAGATAAATTAAGGAAACAACCCCATCCACCATTGTAACAAAAAGGATAAAATACCTAGGAATAAACCTACCTAAGGAGGCAAAAGACCTGTACTCAAAAACACTGATGAAAGAAATCTAAGATGACACAAACAGATGGAGGGATATACCATGTTCTTGGATTGGAAGAATCAATATTGTGAAAATGACTATTCTACCCAAAGCAATCTACAGATTCAATGCAATCCCTATCAAATTACCAGTGGCATTTTTTACAGAACTAGAATAAAAAATCTTAAAATTTGTATGGAGACACAAAAGACCCCGAATAGCCAAAGCAATTTTCAGGGAAAAAAACAAGAGCTGGAGGAATCAGACTCCCTGACTTCATACTCTACTACAAAGCTATAGTAATCAAGACAATATGGTACTGGCACAAAAACAGAAATATAGATCAATGGAATAGGTTAGAAAGCCCAGAGATAAACCCACGCACCTATGGTCAACTAGTCTATGACAAAGGAGGCAAGGATATACAATGGAGAAAAGACAGTCTCTTCAATAAGTGGAGCTGGGAAAACTGGACAGCTACATGTAAAAGAATGAAATTAGAACACTCCCTAACACCATACACAAAAATAAACTCAAAATGGATTAAAGACCTGAATGTAAGACCAGACACTATCAAACTCTTAGAGGAAAACATAGGAAGAACACGCTATGACATAAATCATAGCAAGATATTTTTTGAAACCACCTCCTAGAGTAATGGATATAAAAACAAAAATGAACAAATGGGACCTAATGAAACTTAAAAGCTTTTGCACAGCAAAGGAAACTATAAACAAGATGAAAAGACAGCCCTCAGAATGGGAGAAAATATTTGCAAATGAATCAACAGACAAAGGATTAATCTCCAAAATATATAAGTAGCTCATGCAGCTCAATATCAAAAAAACAAACAACCCAATCCAAAAATGGGCAGAAGACCTAAATAGACATTTCTCCAAAGAAGACGTACAGATGGCCAAGAGGCACATGAAAAGCTGCTCAACATCACTAATTATTAGATAAATGCAAATCAAAACTACAGTGAGGTATCACCTCACACCAGCTAGAATGGGCATCATCAGAAAATCTACAAACAACAAATGCTGGAGAGGGTGTGGAGAAAAGGGAACCCTCTTGCACTGTTGGTGGGAATGTAAATTGATACAGCCACTATACATAACAGTATGGAGGTTCCTTAGAAAACTAAAAATAGAATTACCATATGACCCAGCAATCTCACTAGTGGGCATATACCCAGAGAAAACCATAATTCAAAAAGACACATGCACCCCAATGTTCATTGCAGTGCTATTTACAATAGCCAGGTCATGGAACCTAAGTGCCCATCAACAGATGAATGGATAAAGAAGATGTGGTACATATATACAATGGAATATTACTCAGCCATAACAAGGAACGAAACTGGGTCATTTGTAGAGACGTGGATGGACCTAGAGACTGTCATACAGAGTGAAGTAAGTCAGAAAGAGGAAAAAAATATCGTATATTAACGTATGTATGTGGAATCTAGAAAAATGGTACAGATGAACCAGTTTGCAAGGCAGAAATAGAGACATAGATGTAGAGAACAAACGTATGGACACCAAGGGGGGAAAGTTAGCAGGGGTGGGGGGGAAGGTGGGATGAACTGGGAGGTTGGGATTGACATATATACACTAATATGTATAAAATCAAAAACTAATAAGAACCTGCTGTATAAAAAAATAATAATAAAATTTAAAAAAATAGGCACTCAATATATGTTCCTCAAAACTAAATTAAATTATGGTAATAATGTCAGTTCTTAAAAACAAGCACATTTTACAAATATATTAAAACTTAAACAGAACCATATTTTTTAAATTAAGCATTTTCTAAGGTTAAACAATACCAGAAGGATGGAAAAATTCTATTGGAGTGATCTTTGTAGTATTTTTGCTCATCTTGTTTATTAATGATACACATGATAGAAGACAAGAAGGCCATTGCTAACTAGCCAATAGCTTTGAATAAGTTAGCCTATAATAAAGTAAAATAGCTTTATAGCCAGTGAGAAAGCAGAGGCATTATACAACATCTCTATACTTTATTTCTCTGATTAATAAATAACTCTCCTACTCTTCTTTATGTGTTATTTTATACCATGTATTTAAATAAATTGAGGGAGGGCTTGGAAATCTCTTCTCCTGGTCAGTAAATTGACAAGAGTGAATTACGTGATCTCTAAGTTCCCTCTTTCTGTAAACATTTAATAATTAAAAATAAAGCATCCAGAAATAATTTTTGCAACTTGTATAGTTCCACTACCACCACCACAGCCATCCTTTTTTTCTCCACACACAAACTTGTTTCTTCATTTCCCAACATCATTTCTCAAGAAATCAGCCATGATCTAAATTCAGAGGGTCCTCTAGGCACTCAGTAATGTTAAGAAGCAAAGTCAATGTTTGGCCTTTAGTTGGAAAAGTCAACAGATGTTAGCTATTTTCCCCAAAAATGAAAAAGCCCTTAGCTTTACAACCAAAGTCAACTAATTTATTTAATTTTATTTTTTAGAAAACTATCAATTAGTATAAGCTATACTATATTGAGGAATTACTGTATTCCGCCTGCAATGCGTTGTTATGGAATGACATGTTTGTTTCAGTTTATCATCCTTAAAAGCTTCAAGATCAGTACTATTATGCCTTTTTTTTTTTTAAGATAAAGAAGCTAAAGTTTACAGAAGAGAAGCACCTTGCTGAGCTCACCTGGCTAATAAGCGATAGGGATGGAATTCAAAGCCAGGACTGGCAAGAAAGCTCCCACTGGTTCTCCTGCATGAGTCTGCCTCCCCGAATCCCATTTGAAGTAGGGTTAAAGGCTTTCTTTCTCCCTTTCTTTAACATCTGTTTACATGTCATGATCACAGCACTCATCACCCTTAGACCAGAAGCGCAAATAAATAGCTAATAAAATCTCAGGGCTATGAAGGGAAATGAAGCAATATTAGGGAAAGGAGATTTATGGGGGAATAATTTAAATCGGGTGTTTAGGGAAAGGCCTCCCTGAAGACACCTGCATGAAGTGAGAGAACAGGCTGAGTGAATCTGGCAGGAGGCGAATTCTGATTGAGGAAACAGCAAGTTCAAAAGTCCTGAGACAGGAACAAATTTGGGATCTTGAAAGATAATAAAAGGGACTTTGTGGCTGAAGTGGAATAAGCCTGAGACAAAGAGTAGGGCCTGAGGTTGCAGAGGTTGGTGGTGCTAGATCATGAAGGCTCTAAATAATAAGGGCTTCAGATCATTTTTCTACAGGTGATGGGAAGCCACCGAAAGTTTTTGAGCTGGGAAATGACATGATCTGATTTATATTCGAAAAGGGTGACTCTAGCTGGAAGAGAGAGCAAATTCAAACTGCCACATGGTCTTCCAAGATGAGAATGAAGTGAAATATGATTTTCCAGTTGATCTTCTCTCTCTCACTACACAGACTATGCTTATGAGAAATATATAACCTCTTGAGTGAAATCGATGACATGAAAACAGACATAATGCTTTGTTTTGTTTTGTTTGTAAGGTAGGCTATGCATGCGATTTGTTTTAGAAACAGTTTCTTATGCAGGTATCAGAAAAAAAAAAATTCCAAAAGCTTATCCATGCATTATTTGTTGTTGCTCAATTGCTAAAAACAACATCAGATGATATGGGAAGGTCATGGAGAAATCATTTAAACAATGAACACATTTTAAAAGAATATATAGTGTATATACAGGAAGCTGTATATTCCATTTTGAGTTAATTAGAAGATTTATTCCAGGATTTAAATACAGAAAATAGCCTGAAAGAACACCAGAAAAATTATCCATGTAGCTTATAATTTCCATGGAAAATACAACGCTTAAAGTTCGTATGGAATTCTGCTTTCTGGACAGTGAAATTTTCCAATGCTCTACAGAGCCACATGGGAGTAGGACGAATAAAAATTACAGCATGACTTTGCAGAGTTTGAGTTTACTGACATCAGGATATCAAATCATTAACCTAAAGGTCCATAAATCAGTGGAGCTTCTAACTTCCTATAAGGCTGTTTTCTTAGAGAAATGTGTGAATAATAGGAAACTAGGAAAGAGAAAAACATCACTCAAACCAAGTCACTTAAAAGTAACTGGGTATATCTCCTCTTGTCTAACATTTATGTCAAAGTTTTGTCTTTTATATAGATTTTATTACATTGTATGTAAGTTTATATATTTAACTTAATTTTCCATATTATTAGGAATTCCTCATAATTACTTTCAAATTAGTTCTAAGAATATTCTGTTGGGAAGATAAGTGTGGTTCACCATTGTTGAGTATTTTGGGTATATACATTTTTCATATCTTAAGTAACAGACCTATGAACATCTTTGTGCCACAATGCTTTTACATATTCTGGATGATTTTCTTTGGATGGAACACCCAAATTCGAATTCTCATGTTACTAGTTATAACATATTGTGGTTCCTGGCAAATCTGAGTTCATGTTTTCAGGCATCATCAATCAGCCACTGGTCTCAAAGGAAAAAAGGCAGTCACTGTGGTGGCCAACACAGACTCAGCACTCCCTATGTGCCAGTCCCTAGGCCAAGTGCTACACATACGTTATGTTATTAAAGCCTCGTGACAATCTTCTGAGATTAGCAACATTACTATCCTCATCTTACAGATCAAAACTGAGGCTCAAAAAGGTTACTTAACCTCTCCAGGGTCATACTGCAAATAAGGATGTTGCTGTTATTTGAATCCAATCTTCCTGCTCCGAGCCCGTGACATTCTTAACCACTATTCCGAAAGGCCTAGGAAGTAATTTTTTATTCTTTTTCCCATCTTCTAGTTAAAAAAATGAGGATAGGAATATGGGGGAAATCAAGTGGAAGTAATCTCTGGGAGCCTTATGAGGAAAAAAATAATATAAGAGAACAGATGTGGAAGGAGAGACTGATTTGGTCCATGACAGTGACTTTGAAATGGAGGCCTTAGTAGATAAAGCTTTTAGACTTTGGTCATTTGTGTCTCTTTTGCCAAAACCACTTTCTTCACCGCTGCCCCCCATTCCCTGGGCCTCTTCATTATCAAGTCTAATCTCCGGAAGTCAAGGAACATCCACAGTTCAGACTGGCCTGGAGAGGCTAACTCCAGTTAGGAGCAACATACCTACCGTGAAGAGCACGCATTGCAACAACACTTTGCTTTCAGAAATATTGTTGACAGAGGTAAAAACAACAGAGCACTAGAATGTGTTCTAAAAAAGAAAAGGAGAGGTAATCACATAAAATTACAGTCTTTAATGTAAATAAGAGGAACTGCTTCAAACAACAGAAGATGTTTTCCGTCTCAGGGTCTTATGGGAAAGGGACAAATTAAGGGTATGGAAAGGGATTTGGGGTCCTAAACTCAGGCTTAGAAGGCAGAGCAAAGGACTTGAATAAAAGCATATGAAGCATTGGAGAAATCGCTTCCTGGACAGAACTGTAGGGCACCTCCTGGGCCTGGATAGCCCACCTCAGGTAAAAATCTCAACAGGAAATCTCAAAATCAAGGCAATCTCACCCCCAGGGTATCCACAGAGGTAGTGCTACATATATGCGGCCACTATAATTCCCTATGTAATTTTCTAAGTGTACAGCTAAGGTCTAAATTTTGGACTGACACGAAATTAAGCAAGAAGGTACAGTCCAAAAAGTGGAGGCATTCTGAAAACAAAACAAAACAAAACACTTCCGAGAGTGTAATCTAGTCAGGCACAAGACAGTGATGACTCAGTTGGGAAGATTTTTAGAAGAGGCACCGAAAGTGAAATCTAACTGAAATCTAAAGGGCATCTAACAAGAGCGAAGTGATAGCATCCCATTTAACCCGGGCTCTGCAGCCAACTTGAAGAAGCTCCTGGCCAATGTTAGACATTCTGAGTAGCAATAGGAATAAAAACGGCAATGGATTTAAACTTATCAAATATACTTAAATCCATAGGTCAAAATGATACTTAACTGAAAACAAAACAAAACAAAATAATTGGTCACTACATAGAGAACTGGCTCATTATGCCAGAGAACTGGTTCATTATTTTTGATGCTGAAAAATGCAAGGAAACAATCAAGCATTTATCCCGTCTTTCCTTAAGAACTGTATCACTGGGTCACCAAATAGTAAATGAGAGCAAGTTTCTCTTTGAAAAGCTATTTCTTTTATAAACGGAAAAGGAATGAATGAATCACCATTTGCAAGCTCTAGTGACAATAGATTTAGGCACTGAACAGAAATAGCTGCAAATATCATAAAAAGAGAGACTACTCTTTATTTTATGTGTTCATATAGAGTCAACTCTGAAGCTAACTTGCTAAAAGGCCTTAAATTAAGCCTGTAGACTTGATTACCAATTTATAGGTGATAGAGAAGAGAGAGGAACACATAGAAATGCAGAGTGGGGATGCAATCGGCAAAATCCAAACTGTGGGAAATCATACAGGACAAACAGCCTCATTCTTTACCAAATAATTTGGAAAGAAATTTTTTAAAGGGTGAAGAAGAAAACCAGTAGTTTAAAAGTGATCAAAAAACATATCAACCAACCACAGTGCAATAATATCATTTGAATCCTAATTCAAACAAACTGTAAAAAAAAAAAAAAAGTGGCATTTATGAGACAACTGGAAATTTGAACACTTCTTGAGTATTTGATTTTTTTTTTTTTTTTTTTTTTTGGCCGAACTGTGCGGCTTAGGGGAATCTCAGTTCCCTGACCAGGGACTGAACCCGGGTCACGGCAGTGAAAGCCTGGGATCCTAACCACTAGGCCACCAGGGAACTCCCCTGAATATTTGATATTATTGAGGAAATACTAATTTTAGGTCATCATGTTTAATAATGTCATTTTTTAGATACACATAGTGAAGATTTTTTTGAAGAAATGATTTGATGTCTAGAATTTACTTCAAAATAGTATGAAAGTTTGGCTGGGGACATGAATGAAATAAGACTGACCATGAGTTAATAATTGCTGATGCAGAGCAATGGATACAGGGGCTTTGGTACACAGCTCTAGAGGGTTTTTTATATATTTGAAATTCTTCATAATAAATAGTTAAAAAACTGAAGCAGGGACTAAGTTTTATTTATCGTTGTATCCCCAGCATGCATCATAAAACCTTCACATTGCAAATGCTTAAAAATATTTGCTGAATAATGAACTTCATCAAGGAAGGCAACATTTTTAGTCTCAGTTTCCTTCTTTACAAATGGGAGAAATGGTATTTACCTCCCAGGGTCATTGTGAGGGTTAAAAGAAGAGAAATGGAGAGGTAGTTTGTAAACCATAAAGTGTCACACAAATGTGGAGAGCCTTAAGGCTGAAGAACCAGAACTAGAATTCAGCAACCCCATGTTCCGCACTTGTATTCTGACCTTGATTTGTTCCTTACACAGAGCCACTAAACTCATGGATAGATCCCAGCACATTCATTTTCCCCTTAGGGACAAAGTACCAAATGGTAGTGTAATTGCCAAGGGAAAGTTATTACTCTGTTCTGAATTACTTCCTTCATAAATCCCAAGCCAGTCAAACAGGCTCTGTCACGAAAATGACAGGGTTGCTGTACAGTGATGAGAATCCCACATGTGAGTGCTCCATAAATCTGTGAGTATCCCAACCCTCCAAAGTCATTCTGAATCATGTGTTTAAATCAGAAGTGGGAAGCCAGCCTGGCAGCCTGTTGGTCAACATTGTGGAAACAATGAAAATGAGGTGATTTACTCAGCTATCAGCTACAGAAGTATCCCATCATCTGTCTTATGTAGGTTGTACAACATGTGACAAGCATTTTGTTTTTCATTAAACATTTTCTGTTGCATCAAAGGAAAAAAAGTCTTTTCATTTGGTTATGATAACAATCATCCACACTTCTCTTAAGTGAATGAGGGAAAAGGGAGAGAGAAGGACACACCTTCTGCTCATGCCATGCATTTTCTCCTTCTCTAATCTTAGTAAAAGATATTCATCTTTACGTAGGGAGAAATGAAATACCTAATCTAATTCTTTATGATTTAAAGTGATATTTTCCTGCCTCTCATAATATTATACCCTATTGCAAATTAGAGTTAAAAGCCACTCAATGCCATTGCAGATGAAATGTGGAAGGTAAAAATACCTTTTACTACCAATGAGATAGAAAAAAGGACTTCTACTCTATAATTCATTGTATAGAAAAAAGGATTAATACCTTGAAAAAGGTAGTTGTGCCCCCCTTGAAATCACCTTTTGGGGAAGCAGGCATGTTAGTGAGATTTTGGATAATTTGTTTCCATCATAAGAATGCTAAATGATAATTTAAAGTAAGGACAAAGCTAAACAAATTTGCTGAGCCACAAAGAGTACAAAGTCAATGGGTAGAAAGAGTATAAACAGTGTAAACTCTTAAGAGTATAAACAGGATAAACTAAAGAAACTATGCTATCAATTTATTTGAGAATTCGTACCAAAAGGAATTTTAGATTTGAGACATTTTCAATTCTTGGAATTAAAACACGTTGAAATACTTTTGAAATCATCTAACAACTATATATTATAACAGATAATTTTTATCCTTTGGGACACTAACTTGTAGACAATTTATAAAACCTCCAGAGACAGAAGTTAGGGGGGGAAGTAGCTTCCTCTAATAGCTACATAGGTGTCCTGTCTGTCAATTTTAGCTTTAACTTCCAGTGTCACAAAATTCTGAAGATATACTATTTACATAGAAATATTTAATTAATCTGGATCCCCAACTCAGAAATATGTGACCTTAACCTTTCCTTGATTTTCTTTAATGTTGAAGATGTTCAAAAAAAACTTAGGAAAAGTAACGATAATGACGTTCTAACTCCTTAATGATGATTAGCAATTAGAGGACATTAATGGTATAGATTTACTGTGTTCTAACAATGACACTCATTAATTTTAATAACAGTCCTATAGTTAAGTCCTTGCTTATTGTCTGAAAATTTACCCCTCATTACCACTTGTAGGAAGTAATTTTTAAAAGTTGAAGCATTAATGAAAATACAAACAACATGGGCTTCCCTGGTGGCACAGTGGTTGAGAATCTGCCTGCCAATGCAGGGGACACGGGTTCGAGCCCTGGTCTGGGAGGATCCCACATGCCACGGAGCGACTAGGCCCGTACACCACAACTACTGAGCCTGTGCGTCTGGAGCCTGTGCTCCGCAACAAGGGGGGCCGCGATTGTGAGAGGCCCGCACACCGCGATGGAGAGTGGCCCCCCCTTGCGGCAACTGGAGAAAGCCCTCGCACAGAAACGAAGACCCAACACAGCCATAAATAAATAAATAAATAAATTAATTAATTAATTAATTTAAAAAAAAGCAAATAATAAGAAAAATACAAACAATACCAAAAAGTGCTAGCTAATTCAGAACAAATATATATATTTACATTATCTTAAAATATTATTATATATACCTTTTTTACAAGAATAATATGTTTAAAATTTTTTCTATTCTGCTAAAATGATCACATGTAGTCCAACATTATTGAAATTGATATATAATTGTAAAAATTAGAAATATTTCTCCAGTAAGAGAACCACTTTTTTGAGAAGAAAATTCTGGAATCTTAATTTAATAAAACTCATTATCATTATTATTTAATGTACAATAATAAATTTCATGAGAATCACATATTTAATATTAAAAAGTAAAAATTTAGGAGAAAAAAATGACGAAGTGTCAAAATCTTTTAAAGAACTTAGAGAGTTTTAGAAAAATGACAGAAAACTAGGACACTCCATATGACTAAAACACTCTTTAAAAACTTACACTTGCTACTCTTTTCTTTCAAAGTAACTATCTTAAAAGAATTTTTTCTATGGATTTATCCATAGTTAAATCTGTATCCACTGAGTCCCTGATAAGGAAAAATAAGAAAATCATGAGACTTACACTTTCTAACTTTTATGCCCCTTCTGGATTTTTACTGGCTGAATTACTTCTAAATTTTCTTGGTTTAAAGATTTGCCTCTATTGTGTAACCTTAATTTCCTTGTTTCCTTTGTTCCATGTGCAAGTGGATTCAAGACTTACCACCACTCCTTTGCATTCAAAGGTTAACTTGACTACGTAAAACATTTTGTATTCTATCCACTGAAATGTACTTTACTTACAGAAATCTGAGCCAGTCTGAATTTTCCACTTTCTAGGTAACCTGTTCTGTTTAATTTTTAAAGCCTAAGGTATTCACCAAAATATGTCTTAATATTAATCGCTCTGTGTAAGTTTTTTCCTTAAACACAGGGTTCCCTTTTGATCTACATGTTCACTTCTTTATTGTAAGAAAGTTTACTCTTCCTATGCTTTCAAATTTTTTTTATTTGCTTGCTTCTTTTTCATAAATATTAAGTGCACACACCACACACACATATACCAACACACAAACACACTGCATGTCTCTTGTTTACATTATCATTTTCATTGTTTTTTCCATTTCATTTATCTAAATTATCTCCAGCTTATTCTCCATGTCGTCCCTGACTATGTTTTCCCCTGTGTCTATGTAATTTTTCCTGCTTCTAATATAGCTTTCTTTCTTGTAATGCCAGATCACTTTTATTCTTTTTGTTGCCTTATCTCTTTTTCTATTTTCTTGCATGTTTTCTTTAAACCCTTGACTCAGAAGAAACCACGTCTTTGTTTTCATTCTTGGAAATCACATAGATGAGCATATGTGAACTTTTTGCTTGACGTTATAGTTCTTCTGTTGTTACTATGATTCTTAACTATCTTTCCTATGGTATCTTTCCATAGTTTTATGGCTTTCAGGATGGTATATGTTTGAATTTCACTCATATTTGAAAAGGGTAGTCCTATCTAACAAGTAGTTGCTGATAGGTTGTGGCTAAAGAGCAATCATAGTGAGTAGACTGGGACGGTAGCAGTTTACACTTAGTGGTGTTGTTATTTCAGACCTGGTTCTAATCAAATCAGCGGTTCCATCTGTTTAGGGGTATATTTCTGCTCCATAGTCTCTCTCAGAATATGCTGGAGAGCTGTGTGATTCATAGTTCAACCTTGCATATTGAAGGTTCTTGTTGTGGAGATTTAGCATTTAATTGTCTCTCTCCAGCTGTCTCAATTAATGTTGCCAAGCCAACTGCCATATATATTTCTTCCCCACCCCACTATTTCTGGCCCCTGCTTCCTGCAAAAAGTGGGAGTTTGCATGTCTTCTCTTTCAGGCCTGAATTTGTTTCCTGCTCTTCCATGTAGAGAAAGATTCGGCAATGTAACCCATCATGCCTCCAGATTCCATTATTCCAAATAAGACCGTCCCTTCATGGATGTGCCTTTCATTTTTAAGATTTCTGTGTCCCATAGAAGGTCTGTAAATACTTTCATCCATTTTCAGAATCCTTCTGTATTTGGGCCCATAATTCAGTGTATTTGTCAATCGTTCTTTATTTTTTTTCTTCCATTTTTTGGTTATTGGCAGTTGGTGTTGGGGAAGCAGGGAAGTAGAAATATATATATTTCATTTCCTTCAACTGAACATTTTTTTAAACAAAAGCATAATAAACAAACAAAAACTGGCCCTGCTAATCTGGGTCTTGAGAATGTGGTGTTGAAGCCAGTGTTCTCATGTATTTCTGGTAGCATATTCAATTGGTATCTGTTGATTATTCAGCTTGCTCTTGAACAAGTCAATTTCTTTTTTCATCCTGAGGACACAACTAGATTTTATTTACCTGATTCCCTCTCAGTTAGGTATTACCATGTAATTGATTTCTACCAAAAGAGAGTGAGCATATCCAGACTGGCATTTTAAAGCTTATTGTGTGTTTCTCCATGCCCTGTCCCATTCTGTCTTGCTGAAATAGAGCCAAACCCAAGTTCACCAATGGGCTGCTTTTTAAGGACAACAACCCTTGGTCTACTTGATAGTAAGTCTTTTCAAATAGGAATATAACTCAGGAGATGAGCTTAAATCCAGTTCTCCTGTTGAAGGCTGAAGAACACAAGATAATCCCCAATATGTCAAAGAGATACAGAGAATCTGAGAACTAAGTCTCAAAAATATTGTGGGAGTGGGTACTCATACGTGAAATTGCCTAAAAAAAAAATAAGAAGGTTACTAAGGTTTTAAGGGGGTTCTGCTTCCAAAGATGATATAATCTTAGACTAAAAGCATGTGCAACTGTTTAAGACTTGAAAAAACCCTTAGGCACTCAACCTTCTACAGGCTTGGAAGTGGAATGATAAAACTGCGTGGTGCCCAAGGAAACTATGTGCCCATGACTCACCTCACATATGTTCATAGAGGATGACGGAAAAGGAAGAGTCTCTCAAAGGGCAGATCCAGAGACTACTAAGAAAAGCTGACCAGGAAGCTATGCTCAAAAAGCAAAATCAGAATTTAATCAAGAATTTAATCAAGAAACTTTGTCCATCCCCAAGAGTTCTTCGCAATGGCTCCTATTTTTCCATTTTTCCCTCTCTTGAATGGCAGGTTTTATTCTATCCTAGCCCCAACACTGAGAATCAGTTGTGTGAGAGACAATCAACTTGTTATTTCCTCGGATTTTTTTTTATTTTGTAGAGATCTGTCCTTCACTTGGAGATACTGGACTTGGAGCTGGTTTGTATTCAAAAGATAAAATTTCAGAAGGTATCATTTGAATTCCCCATTTGCTGACCAAGAATATAAAGCAAACAAAAAATCAGCATTTCATTTATTAAAAAGAAAAAAAAAAGATGGCAATCCCATCTATCAGGAATTTTTCTCTGGTATCAGGTAGAGTTTTCTTGAAGATTTTTCCAGTGTAAAGAAGCAGTGTAGGAATTTAGTTGAAACATTTGGAAAACAAAAGTGGCTGAAGACCATGTTGATTCTAGTTAAATAGAGATATGGTCACTGATGTTAAGCTCTGGTAATTAATAATTGTAAATCAACCAATGTGTTTTCCACCGCATGCTAGGTATATTACACAATCCATTTGTGGAGGCAAAAGGTGGTTAAGTGTACTTAATATTGCTTGTACAATTAAATAATTATTACTCGGTAATTTTCTGGGGTAAATAGTGTTTTTAAGAAGACTGTATTTCAAGAACAAGAAGAGATTAGAACAGTTTTTCTCTCCTTTACCTCCTCAGTTGAGGCATGTAGATTAGGAAGAATAGCACACTAGTTGTTTTAAATAAGCCTTTTTTATAACTTCTATTTTAAAATATATATTAAAAAGTCCCATATAACTTATATTTTAGAATATACACACATACACACACACACCCTTCTCTTACTTTTCCTAAAGTACAAACTGCTATTGACTCATGAATAAAATATAAAAAGGACCCCAAAAAATTGTTAATAGTTAAAAATGAAATGTATGCACTGTAATATTCTAAACATGGATCCAACAATAAGAAATTCCAAAAGATCTCAAGTTCAATGAGGCTTGATGGAGAGAGAGAAACAGCTGTATTTCCACGTATCAGTACGTTCCCACATAGCAGGGCATAACTAGAGACATATTATATTCTCCAGAGTGACAGATTTTTACTTTCCTATAGTGCTGCCCTATTAGTGACTTAATCAGATAAATATGGTTTAAAACTGGATCACATAAAAAGTGAAACTGGTTGGCAAAGGGAACATTTCTAAATGGCTTTTCTGTATTAGCAGGTAACTGTAACTTGGTGAAGCCAGAATTTGGACATTCTTTTTTTATCTAGAGATTTGAAATCTGAGCATGCCTCTTAATCCAAAATTGGGAGCAAATTTTCATAATGGCAAGAAATTACTTTTTAAGTTTAAATTTCACAAAGATGCTACCACGTTAACTTTTCCATTTTGATTTCTTCATGTTTGTCTTCCTCTTCTACATGGATCTGTTGCAGTCACTTTATTTTGAGATCTCTTTGAAGATTATCCTGAAATACCATCTACTGCTAACATGTTTGAGATCTATTACCAGATAATGGTGGACACAAGTGTCATGATATTACATGTGTGATGTTACTTGTTTCCTTCTTCCAGATGTTTTTCAAAGCTCACCCGACATTCTCAAATGCCGCGTCTTCCATGAAGCATTAGGAGATTGTGAGTATACCATCCAAAAGTGATCCCTCTTTCCTTAAAAACACTGTGCCCTTAAACCATCTAACATTTATATTAGATAAACATTAAATCCTTTAGACCTTAATGCATTACACTAGATAAAATCTTCCATTAGATAATTGTGAGATTATAATCTCTCTCTAAATTCTAAGGCATTTGAGAATATGCTGTTAAATTTTGTAGTTCACATGTTTAATATATGTAGTTCATTATGTTTAATATAGTGCACTGTTACAGTAGATTCCTCATAAACAATTGCTTAGTGAACAAATGAACATATACATATACAAATACATTGTATACAAATACATATATTGTATCACGAAGCTGCATTTATCCAGATATATTTGTACCTCTTTGATCTCCTTAATTATCAAAACTACTAAATTTAATATTAACATTCAACCTTGGTATTTAAAATTACATGCTTCATATTGGAAGAATTATTCTAAATTACAGTAATATTTTTTCTCAAAAGAAAGCTAAGAAAGAGAATGTTATAGACAAAGACAAGTTAAGATGAAAACTGAGTCAACAACTTCAACAAACTACATTCAGATTAAAACTTGGGTATACATTTTATACTTCAGTACAGTGGTATGCATTTCTAATAAAATATATCCTGAATAATTTGTTTTAAATTGAGGTAAAACTAAGGTAAAAGGACCTATCCTGGATTAACTACTTTTCTAGCCCTAAAGTCTCAACTCAATATCATATGTCTCTTGAATGTCATGACAGATCCCAGTCTGTTATGGAATGTCATATAATAACAGAAAATATTGATGGAGCATTTATTGGACCTGGAGCTACATAGAACTCTTTATTTAATTACATGATCTCATTTAATATTCAAAATAAAACTCTGATGTGGATACTCTTTTATCCACATTTTGTAATTGAGGAAACTAAGGCTAAAAGTCAGTAACTTGCTCAAGGTTACATTTTTTGTTGGAGTTGGGACTAATATCTATATTTAATTCTGCAGTCAATGATTTTAACCACTATAATTTTCTAAACAGAATTAAAGAGAGAGCAATTATTTTTTTAAAAATAATTATTTCTTAAACTTATTTTGGTCTAGAGAATAGAATAATATAAAAATTGAAATTAATAATATCAGTTTTAAAATTAGCCATGCTAGAAAATACTCTCATATTATTCTTGGGAGAAATTTGCCAATATTTAAGAGCAACTTGACAATCTGTTTCAATGATTTTAACCATGGACTCAAAAATTGAAGTTCCAAAACTACATCTTAGTAAACAGCAAATAAATAATAAAACTGCATGCACAAATATATTTGTCAGAATTATTCATAAGTGAAAGTTTGAAAGCATTCTAAATTTCCAATAATATAAATATTTTAAGTTAGTTATGGTATATATAACCATAAAAAAGAATATTAGAGAGCATTTCAAAATTATTAAGATAGGGAAATAAAATGCATAAAGATTGAAAAGGAAGAAGTAAAACTATAGTTATCTCCAGATGACATTACAATGTTTGTAGAAAACCTTTAAATTTAAATTTAAAGGAAACTATTAAATAGCTATAAGAAATAATAATCAAACTTGGCAAGATTGCAGAATATAAGGTCAATATACAGAATTCTTATACCTCAATAATAAAACAACTCAATTTTTTTAAATGGACAAAAGATTTGAACAGATATTTCACAAAAGAAGATACAGAGATGACAAATAAGTGCATGAAAAGATTCTCAACATCCTTGATCATTAAAGAAGTGCAAATTAAATCAATAATAATAAGATACATTCGACACACAATATAATGGCTAATGTTAAAAAGACTGGCAATACTAAGTGTCGGTGAGAATGCAAAGCAAATGAGACTGTCATGTATTGCTTGTTGGAATGCAAAGTGGTCCAGCCACTTTGGAAAACAATAGAGTAGTATCTAATAATCTTGCCAGACAACCCAGCAAGTCCACTCCTAGGTATTTATTAAGAGAAAGGGAAACATAATCACATGAAGATGTTTATGCAAATATTCATAGCAGCATTATTCATAATAGACTAAAACTGGAAGTAACCCAAATGTTTAAAAAATATAAATGTCTGTTTTTTCTTGCTATTACTGCTTAATGAGTAACTATTTTCCAGGAAAACATCTGTAAGGGTCTGTATCTCCGGCATGCAAACCTCTGCCATTCAGGAGGCTACCAAGGTGCCCCGGGGCATCTCTTGTTCCTCACCAGGTAAATAGCCATATTATAGTTCTCAACAGCTTTCTAAATAGAGTTTGTCTTAATTGCTCTCCTAACTACTTTCCCTGCTTCCACCCTGGCTTCCTTACAGTATATTCTCAATAAAACAGCCAGAGTGATCCTATAAGAACATGTCTGAGCACAGCACTCTTTTGTTCAAAACCCTCCCAATGGCTTCCCCTCTCACTCTAAATAAAACCCCCAATTCTTACAATAGTCTATAAGGCCTTACATGGTCAGCACTGTTACCTCCCTAAATCATCTCATCTTGCTATACCCCTTACTCACTCCATTAGAGCAACATCTGTCTATTTGCTTTCCCTTGGACATGCCACACACATTCTACCTCAGGGCCTTTGCACGTGCTGTTCCTCTGTCTGGAATGCTCTGCTCCCAGATGGCTCCCTTATTTACCTTTGTAACATAAATAACAACTCAAATATCAACTGAAAAACAAGAGCTTCCCTGACCAGCATATTTAAAATAAACTCCTTCTCTGTTAGCCTTCTCCAAACTCTCCCATTCTTTTTGCTTTTTATTTATTTACTCTGAAAGTATCACCACCTGACAAATTTTTACTTGCTTGATAAACTAACTATAATCCTATCCACTGTAATATAAGCAGAGACTTTGGCTCTTTTATTCACTACTATTTACTCTAGTGTCTATAATAGTGCCTGGCACATAGTAGGTGTTTACTAAATATTTGTTGAATTAATGAACTGTCACATTGTGGATAGGCCACATGGGGTCACCATTTCCATCCCTATGTATATTTTTAACTCCCATGTATCTTCAAATGTGCAAAGCTGTTACTATACAACTGGAAGACATTGCTGACTAACTTTGTATTACAGAACTTTCCATTTATGAATTATTCTTACTAATGAGCATCAGAAATTGAAATAAAAAAGGTCAACCCACTAAAATTATTTTGACATACTTGTTTCTCATGTTTTTCATTATTTTCATTTTGTCTGTTTGTGAAAGATGTTCTCATATCACTTATCTGTTGAGAATAAGGAGAACACACAGTTCATTTTAATGTCATATATATATGCTTTAGAAAATGATTAACTTATCTGGAATGAAAAATAGATATGAATGATGACATACAAACCAGGTAAATAGCTATTGAAAGTTTTTCCTACTAGTTTCTATACATTCTATAAAGATAAAATACAGACTAACAAATAAAGAACATATGTTTCTACCTTACTCTGAATTTGGCATATCTTTGAAGTAAACAAATATTTGAAAATGTCTTCAACAACACTTGGAATTTTCTATTGTTATATGTGATAATTATTTAGTATATAATTCATGTTCATATTTTATCTCAATATCTTCCTTTCGCTAAGAAAATCAATTGAATTTATTTTAAGTAAGCATCGGCTATGATTCTTGACTTTTAAAATTCTGGGGACTTCCCTGGTGGTCCAGTGGTAAAGAACATGCCTTCCAATGCAGGGGACGTGGGTTCGATCCCTGGTCGGGGAACAAAGATCCCACATGCCGTGGGGCAACTAAGCCCGCGTGGAACAACTACCGAGCTCGTGTGCCTCAACAAGAGAGCCCACATGTCGCAAACTACAGAGCCACGCACCCCTGGAGCACGCAACTGGAGAGAGAAACAATCCACACACCACAACTAGAGGGAAGCCTGCGCACCACAACAAAGAGCCTGTGCCGCATCGAAAGATCACGTACACCTCAACAAAGACCCCACATGCCGCAGCCAAGACCTGACACAGCCAAAAAAACACAGAAAATAAATAAATAAAATAAATAAATATAATAAAAAAATAAAAAATAAAATTCTGTATGACTTTTCCCATATGAAAAGCAAACGACAAAATAATCTTTCCGAGGCCAAATATAATGATTTCCTCACAGCATGAAATAAGTATTATGGCTCTGTCTTTGTTAACCACCTACCTTTCAATCTGTGTATCCATCATCTAGCTACCTGTCAACAAACTCATTAACGTTCACACTATATATATAATTTATTGAAATACCCTGTGTATTACTTTTGCATTTATTGAAACACAAATTTTCATATGGATTTCTCAACTCTTCACACTCTATGAAATAGCTGATAGTCTATCAATGTCAAAATTCAACAGACTGCAGTAACATTTTAAAAATGGAAATAGGAAACCTGAGAAACTCTACAAAGATGGAAATTAAAAAGTGTGGTAAGCTAGGAGGCAAGGGGCTTAATTGCTCTGCATATTAACTATATTTCTATAATAATTTTAGTCTCACTATCAGTTGAAACAGGGGAAGTAACATTTCCCTCGATACGGCCTAGATAAAGCCCATGGTCTGCCCTCAGCTTATGCAATTAACTTCCAGTGCATTTGCACACTGGGAATGCAAAACCAAGTAATTTTCACCCGGAGTCCTTTCTATTTTGGCATTTCTGACAGCATTCCCAAGAACCCTCCACGAATTTAGAGTGTGTTTAAGTCAGCATCCACATAAAACTCTCTGATACTCAATCATTATTCTCTTTGGAGCCTATTAGCCTTACTTGAATTTGTCGCAGATGGACTGCTAGAGTAACATTTTCTTTCTTATGAAAACTCTCTTTTTTCCCCTTTGGTTAGCACTACCACCTGGTGACCTGGAGAGCTGATACTGAACTTCTGTTTAATCCTCACCCTAATTAGCTGAAGCAGCTGAGCAACCGGAAACCCCTGCCTCCCTCCCTTCTGAGGCTCAAATCCACTATACTCCAGGCCATTCCACTTTAGGAAGGAAGAAGTCAATCTGCGATTCAAATGTGGTCTGATTCCGCAGGGCCCATGCTACTTCTTGGCCTCTGAGTTGGCCTGTACCCATATCTTTAAATAACATTAAATAGGCTTTGGCACAGTTGCAACAAGTCAAGTTTTCCTAATCTGATGTTTTCTCACATCCAAAATAGTGAAGGCCTCTTCACTAGTACTCCATTTCACATAAGGGCATTTGAAGCATTCCACACAGGCTAGTTGAAATTGCATGCAATTAAGGGAGAACCTCATGTATTTAAAATCATCTCCCAAGGCTTTAAGATTTGCCATATAAGCAAAAGTGTGTGCTATTTTGAATTAATCACTCACCTTCATTGCACAAAATGTTGGAACTAAATTTCCTTTCCTTTCCGCTCTTTCCCAAATCATTGTCTCTTCAAGTATAAAAATGAAATCTTCTATATTTTCATGGCAAGTAGAAACTAACATAAAACACTTATTTTCCATTACCTTTATTCTAGTTTCCTTATCCAGATAGCATTGCTACCTCAGGTAAATAAGTTATTGAAGCCCAAAATAGATTTTATGAGTTCTAGGAGAAAAATACGAGCAGTTCTTATAACTGGCTGATTAGTATGTTTGTTAAGAAAGCTTGCGATCAGAAAGGCCCCTAAGAATCTCTGTTCCAAAGTGGGAAAATATCATTACAAGACAATAAAGTAATTACTCTAGCATAAAACCTGCATGAATACCTATATTCATATGTTCCTCATTTTAAAAATTTCTTTATAATTTAATTTATCATAATAAAAATGAAAAGAGGTTTTTTGAGAGTTCTTTGAAAATTAGGCTTTTACATTAACAGACTAAATGCCAGAGGATTCATTTACTTTTCTCCACAGACTAAGTCTACCACAAAACTCTTGTTTCCTTCTTTCCTATCAATTATTTCTTGCTGAAAGAACTTATTTACTTTTTTTCCTTTCCTTTCCTTTCCTTTCCTTTCCTTTCCTTTCCTTTCCTTTCCTTTCCTTTCCTTTCCTTTCCTTTCCTTTCCTTTCCTTTCCTTTCCTTTCCTTTCCTTTCCTTTCCTTCCCTTTCCTTTCCTTTCCTTTCCTTTCCTTTCCTTTTCCTCATCTTTCTAAGTTCCTGAGTCACTCAAAGATTATCACAGAATAACTACAAAAGCTAAAGATGACTCCTTCTCACATTTAACACTTGCTTCAGGTAGCTCAACTGTTCCTGCCTACTTGCACTGTCAATAGACTTACAAATTACTCCAGGTTTAGATGCCAGATTAACTTGCAAGAAAATTCTGCCACGTTGTTCACCATGGAAAACTACTGAACACCTCAGAATTCAATATGCGTGTGTATGGTTGACCTGTGTTAGTATGCTCATTTGGGAGCTCAGCACAGTACTCTGTGACAACCTAGATGGGTGGGATGGGGGGGTGGGAGGGAGGTCCAAGAGGGAGGGGATATAGGTATACATATAGCTGATTCACTGCATTGTACAGCAGAAACTAACACAACATTGTAAAGCAATTTTACTCCAATCTAAAAATAAATAAATAAAATAAACATAAAGGTGTCTCCTAATTATATGAGAACCCTCCAGGAGATTTCCATGCTTGGGAAAATTTCTAAGACACCCAGATTTTGAGTTTTGTTCACAGCTATCAGATGGCATATCCGAAACGGTAACATATTTAATAACAAGAATAAAAAAGTGTTTTTGAATAGTTTAAACTGAATCCCTGATGTCCTGATTGTTGAATGATCAGCTCATGACACTAGGATCCAAAAGCCACCCTCACTGCTATTAAGGATACAGCTCTAAGGCCTTTTAACTCCACAGGAGCACCTGCCTATCTAAATTGATGCCATAAATACCTTCTGGGCCTCAAAAGCAGTGGTTTTCATATTGCTGTGGGTGTCAGAATCACATGAGGTGCTTCATAGAATGCAGATTTCTAGGTAGTGGTGGGAATATGCAATTTTTAATAAAACGTCTCAGGTGCGGTGGTCCTGATGCAGGTGGTCTCTCAGCTCATACTCAAAGAAGCACTGCACCTGAATATGCAAAAGATTCCCAGCAAGCAGGAGAAGAGATAACTCAAATTCATGGAAGGAAAAACACTAAGATAATACTATCACAGTCCAAGAATCTAACATCAGAGGAATATTTAGGTCTTTATGCTAAAAGCACATATTACAAATATCTATTCAAGTAAAGTTGATGGTATAAATGACCATTTTGGAGGAAGCTTTACCTAAATAATTTAAATTATGTGTGAACAGGTATTTCAAATTATTGGGAAGCTTAGAGATATCCTAGAGAAATTCTTATGAAATCTCAGGCTTAGGTTTCAAAGCAATTATAAAATCAAAAGAATCATAACTTTGTGTCAAATGTGACCAGACAGTACTAACTACAATGTGAATTCTAATTTTTTAAATTTGTGAGACACTAAGGAGCATATATACACTTATTCAAACAAATTTTTACTTGCATTTGGAAATTTAGACTATTTATTCTTTAAAAAGAATGGCTTATGCAAATCCATGTAAGCTACAAACATCACCCATACTTTTGTAACTCAAGAGTGCAGGCTGTTTCTTATGAAAATGGATCAAACCTACAGAAGGATGTCGAAATATCTCTCTTCTACTTTCTACTCAGCACTCTCAGACATTAGACATTAATATTAAAACATTTTCACCTACAGAGCTGAAACACAAATTTTGCACTGGAAGTTTACAAATTTGCTTTTGATTTAATGCAGTACAATTGAAATGCCTCTAAGAAAGTTTGTCGTCCTCAAGAGCCACAGGCCTGCCCTTATGCCCCAGGAGGTTTGAGCTTCTCAGAAGTACCTGGAATGTATGGTAGCTCCCCCTAAATCCTTATCTCAAGGACAACATCTGTGACTCCACCCTCAAAAGGTTTCTAAAGATAGCTCAAAGGAACATGTTACCTCACTCTCTAACCTTGAGCAAACCAGCGTACCCCTGTAGGAACAGAGTGGCTTGAAAATTCAGGAATCTATTCCAGCCTTTTACTGGGTAATCACAGAAAGAAAGCTGAAGACTCCCAGCTCATTATAGTAAATGTCCTGAAAATGCTTTCAAACTATTTTTAACATTTACTGTGACAAAGTGTTACGTAAACTAAGACCAATTTGGAGGCCTTTTGGATATGAATTTTTAAGTAATTGCACGCAGAAAGGTATAAAATGAGAGGGCTTCAAGGTGACTTTTTTTGTATATCTCAAGAGGAACGTTAGCTGATAAAGACAAATAATTAAATCCCCAGCCTCTCAGATGTGAGAAATATTGTGATCTCTTAGGGATGGCCACAAAGCTCCTGAATGAACTCATTATGAGTCACTATTCAGAGCATGGAAAGATCTGCCCTGGCCAGAAAGTCCAAAAGCATAACTACAAGCTAATTTTAAATAGCCTTTGGTCAATGGCAGAAGATTGGAAGCATATAGCTAACAATAAATCTTATTTTGCAATAAACAATTTTATCACTTTCAGGATTTCATAAGTATTTAATTGTAATCCTTTTGCACACACATTCTAGTGCCTTAACAAAAGATAAATAAGAACATAATCTACACATGGTTACTTCTCCCAAATGATTCTAATATAAACAGCTAAAGAATCCTTCTCTCCCTGCCCAGTGAGTACAATATAAAATCCATTTTAATCAGTATTCCCAGTATTCTATTATTAATAACTCTTATGATTCCATTATAAAACACAGCTAAGGAAGAAAAATGTTTATACTGAGATTATATAGCACTTTCAAAAAAGAAAAAGGCAGGAATTGAGGAAAGAATTCTGAAACTAAATATCCTTTTTGAAATCAGAATTTATAAAGCAGTAGACAATGTCAGAGGGATCCAGGATTCTTAATCAGGTTTTGCATAGCCATGTTCAGGTGAAGTGAAGCAGTCCTGTTATTTTCATAACCGAGTGGGGAAATCAGGACAAAATGTCCAGTCTGCCAAGGTATTTCTCATAAAACATTTCTAAGTCATTCCTTCTCAATGTCCCCTACAAAAGGTCAACACATTACAATCTAAAGGTCCAGCCATCAACATAGGAAAAGCTACTCTTCCTCTAGCCCAGTTCAAGATGAAGTCGTTTTTTAGGTACATAATGCTCCTATTTTCTGCAATGAGCAAAGAAGTAATGAACACGTTTGGCAGGGGAAACTTTAAACAACGTACAGGAGAGCCATCCAGAAGACACAGAACTTCTAATAAAAACTATGATAGAGGAAGTCTCACAAGGAGCAGATTAGTACCAATCAGTTTGCAAACACTGTTAAGGCAGTTTTAACAATGCTGCTACCAGTCCTGAAACTAAAGCCCAGAAACAAAAACAATGCGTGAGGGTAGGTTTGGGGTATTCTCATAGTCTGCTTCTTCATGAGCCGTTATATTTTCACTGGCTCACATACTGAATTTCCAGTTCTCCTAATATATCGCAGATTTATAAACTCAGAAACAAGTTGATAAAAATGTATTTATTAATTTTTTAACTTATACAGTCTTCAAAAATGTATTAACGCGGACTTCCCTGGTGGCACAGTGGTTAAGAACCCACCTGCCAATGCAGGGGACACCGGTTCGAGCCCTGGTCCGGGAAGATCCCACATGCCACGGAGCAACTAAGCCAATGTGCCACAACTGCTGGGCCCGCGCGCCTGGATCCCGTGCTCCGCAACAAGAGAAGCCACTGCAGTAAGAAGCCCGCGCACCACAACGAAGAGTAGCCCCCGCTCGTGCCAACTAGAGAAAAGCCCGCGCGCAGCAGCCAAGACCCAACGCGGCCAATAAATAAAAAAAAAAAAAAAAAAAAAAAAAATGTATTAACTACCACTGATGACAGCTCACCAGTACTTAGCGCACTTCTAAGTGTGACATTCATAATCTCCAAGTACAGGTTCTTGTGCTTATTGTTAATAAAACACTAATACTTTAAAAGATATAACTGCTATCTTATTTCTTAACAAAATTTGCAAACTAAGTTGTAAGATTCTGCCCTAGTTAGGCTTTTTTAGGTGATTGGGTCCTTAATGGAATAGCCTATAACAGAATTTTTAAAGTATGCTCTGCAGGCTAAAAATATATGTTATGACAATAATGCAAGAATCTGGCATGTGTTCTACAATACATAATTGAATTTTCCAGGAAGCTGGTGACTAAATAAATAAGTCAATGCAGTAACTGCCCAGGGCAAGGGTGGTGATGATGATGATAATGATGATGATGATGATGATGATTTATCTCTGGAACTCTTCCAGATATGAACAAATGTTCCAAACAATTTTCATGTGTTTTGACGATTTTCAAACAAAATACCACATAGGTCCACAATCCAGTTCTACACACTTTTATAGCTTTTTAAAATCATACTCAGAGCATGTTAATGAATTTAAATATCCAAATCCAGTGGATATTACACTTCCTAAAGCGAATCTTCCAAATTTCCAGTTTCTACTACATATTAAGCTAATAAATAACTTCAATAAGAGTTCTTACATTATCTAGCTGCCAATTCCACTCCTTCTCAAATCTATGTTTTAATCAATTTGTTGCATGAGCATCACTGTGGTAACAGTTCTCTTGCCCTAAATCCATCCTCTAGTTTACACTTTTTCCTTCTGTCATTTCATTACTTTTAAAACTTTAGTAGATTTCCATAGCAAACTTTCATTTTTCTGATGGTATTTCCTATATGATGTCCTCCATAATCTTTCTAGACCACATTAATTCTTTATATTACAACATTTGCATAATATTTTATTCATTGTATTAACATACTGAATATAGTTAATTGTCTACAGTGTATTGTCCCTGCTAGACCATGAATTCATTGAAAACAAGAAATGCATCTTATTCATTTTTATATCTCTCAATCTAGCAATGCTTCACCAAAACAAAAACCAACAACAAACATGAACACCCAACAAAAAACATCTAGGCATTTAGTCACTAATTTCAAAGTTCAAATCATAACACAATGATATTTGTGAGGCAATTGATTAATTCCTTACACACAAATAATGAAAATTAGAACATCTAAGTGCAGAAGCAGTACCATTTCCTATAGAAGCATATACCATAAAAAATGAGGAAATAATATGACATTTCCAGAACCAATGTAAATAAGGCTATAGAGCTTGACTTAGGGACCTAAAAAAATGGGGAGAAACAACATGTTTTGATATTGGAAAGCTCACCTTTGAAAAGATGTTAATTCTTTAAAAATTAACTTATAAATCCAATCAATGCATATTCAGTCAAAACTGCAGCAGGATTTTTAATGGGCTTTGTCAAACTGATTTTAAAATCTATACTTAAGAGAAAACACGTAAGATTTTGAACAAGAACAAGAGAAAATGTTGTCAACTACAACATACTGTAAAGCTAATCCGAGCAACATGGTACTAGTGCCAAAAAGAACAGAGACCAGTTAAACAGAATTGAATCAATTCCCTAAAATATAAGCATTTGCATTAAGATGAAGATATCATTTCAAATCTATGAATAAGAAAGTCCTTTAAACAAATAGGATTAAATAATTGGTTATAACTATATTAATGTTAAGGAAAATTAGACCACTCTTCCATTCTATACATAAAAACTAAGTAGAGAAGGAAGGGTGAAGAGATAGATGTAAAAACAAAATAGCTTTCAAATAAAAAATGAAATATTTTCAAAATGTTCATATAGAGAAGGTCTTCTATGGAAGTCAGAACCAAAGAAACAGAAATCTACGAAAGGAATGATTTAACATATAAATTAAAAGCCTTTGAGATGATGAAATATACCACAAAGTAAAAAAAAAAAAAAAGACAGTGTTGAGAGAAAATACAGTAAAATTGTTTTCTACAAAAAGGAGTAAAATCCAAAAAAATCCAAAATATATAGGAAAAGGGTAGGAAAAATACCTCACCCATCTTCTATTAGGCTTTTGTTTTTCCTTTAACCAGGTAACAATTCACAGAAGAAAACAAAATACACATGGCAGATGTATATGAAAAGATGCACAAGTTAATTCAACTAGTTCTGTAACAGCTTCAGAAAAAATATTTTTGCTGCCATACTGTCAAAAATGTAAAAGATGTATATACTCTTTATTATCATGAAGGATTTGGGGGCTTTGGGCCCTCTCGTATGTGGTTGATGGAGGGTGCTACTGGGAAACCCTTTGGAATACAATTCGTAGTATTTATCAAAAATTTTATACTCTTTAAACCAAAAATTCCTCTTTCAGGAATCAATCCTATAAAAATACGTATATGTATGACAAAAGACTGTTCAAGAACCCTCAGTGCAGTCTTGATTATAATAATGAAAATTTAGCAACAATGGAATAAAGCTCCTCAGATTTACTTTTATAAATGAGTAGAAAACAGAATGTATTTCTGTTCACGTAAAAAAAATTAAACTGTACGGAAATGTTTAAAAATGGCTGGATTTATATACATCAAATATTAATTTTACCTGTGAAGAGGGAGAGTAAGAGCTATAGGATGTCATGGAAGGAGTAAAAGAAAATTTTCACATTGTTATCTCTTGTTATCTCTTGTCTCTTGTTGTAATCACTACAACTAGAATGCATTCATGTGGTTTTTTATATATTTAAAAAACAACCATAAAAAAATACCTAGAATATGTGTACTTAATTGCACAAAAAGATAGTGGGCCTGAAAGTTTATAGTTTGAATAATTAATAGTTAATTAGCAATTCATTCAACAAATATATATTGGTATAATCCTGTAGCAAAGATTAAGTTAGGCAGTAGTAATACAAGGATGAGACAAAGCCCTACCCTCAAGATCACCCAAAAATCACAGGGACCCGGAAAAGTAGTTGAACTACAAGGTGACAACTGCTAAAGTACAGATCCACAGGATGTCACCTTATTCTTTCTGGGGAGGACAGATAGGTTTCAGGTAAGGTTGTGCAAGTGAAATTTTATTTTTAAGTGAATAGCAATATTCCCAACAGACAAGGGGACTGGAAAGGAATTTCATATAATGGGCAGTAACCCTGACCTGAGGTCATAAGCGCTGCTGTGCTACTATCTGCAGTTGAATGTCACCCCTCCACCCCGCACTTAAAACCTGTGCACCCTTAGCTAAGAGACTTAACCCCTCTCAACCTCCACGACTCAGCTATAACATGGCTGCAGTAACCACACCCACTCCATGGATTTACTGAGAAGACTGAACAAAATCATTCATAAAAGCCTCAGTACAGGGCTTCCCTGGTGGCGCAGTGGTTGAGAATCTGCCTGCCAATGCAGGGGACACGGGTTCGAGCCCTGGTCTGGGAAGATCCCACATGCCGCGAGCAAGTAGGCCCGTGAGCCACAATTACTGAGCCTGCGCGTCTGGAGCCTGTGCTCCGCAACAAGAGAGGCCGCGATAGTGAGAGGCCCGCGCACTGCGATGAAGAGTGGCCCCCACTTGCCACAACTAGAGAAAGCCCTCGCACAGAAACGAAGACCCACCCAACACAGCCATAAATAAATAAATAAATACTTTTAAAAAATAAATAAAAATTAAAAAAAAAAAAAAAAGCCTCATTACAGTACCTGGAACATACATATTGATAAATATTTGCTACTCTTCTGTTTGTTATCTATAAAGAAGCCAAAAGGAGCATGGTGTGTTCAGGAAACTGAAAGAAGACTGATATAGGTTGGTAGCAAAACTTTGAAACATTTACTAGAATATGCTGAAATGTGAATAACCCTTAACTCCAAGTGACTGCAGGGTGTTTCCAAGTAAATGCAGAATAAATCTAATTTTGTGTTTATTTACTTCCATGCTAATAGGAAAATTATCTCATGATCAATAGAACAAATTTCAATATATATTCAAGGAGATTTGCACATTCCCCTGGTAAATTTGTATAAATGATAATGAAATTGTTTACTTCAAATGTTTAAGGCTTCCAAAATTGTTATTGAAAGCAATGTTCTGTCTTAGACAACAAGGAATTTAATTTTGGGAAAAAAAATCATCTACTAAAATTAAAATATTTCATTAAAAAATAGCTTCTATCATTTAATGCAGATGAGTCAAAGATCCTTTCAATTTCCATCTTTCCATCTGCCCTCTCTCCTTAGGATATCACTACTTGTTTGCTTTCTCACCATCATTTCAAACCCGTAAGGATTCATATGAACTACCACTTCAAATCCCCTCAATCTTCCGCTGTTACCTGGCTCTTCTATTACTGCATATATATGAAGCCCTGGCCTTGTCAATTACTAGCTATGTGACTTTAGGTAAGTTACTTGACTTCTCTGACCCTCAGTCTCCTTATCTATATAATGGGAATAATAATAATAATACAGATCTGCTTATCTCATAAGGTTGTTGTGAAAATTATACAAATTACTATATGTAAAACAGAACAGTGCCTGGAAATTTATATGTTTAATTAACTGGTAATATTAGTTCTCTTCTAGTTCCCTAACCTTTCCTTGTGGAACTCTTAACATAGCTGTCTTTTGCTTGCTTCTCTCTCAGGGCAATGTTACATTAAGTACACTCTCTTACTGGCTTTCTGAAGTCTCTAAACTTCTATGTCAAAATAATCTTCAGGTTATATCTAATGCTTTCTTCAAAGTCTTCATATCTTACTTAATCTTTATCTCCACATATGACTATCTTGTCAGGCTTTCCTCCACCTCTATCATTTCTAAATTTTTGTCCCATAATATCAGATTATTAAAATTAAAACTATACTTGATGTGAACAATACAAAATATTAAAAGGACTGAGTTATTTTACTATTTAGCCTCAAAATTGAGTAAAATAGCTTGGGTTTACGATCAACATTACTTCAAAGGAATAGCTATTTAATGACTATTCAAAAGAATAACTGATTTTTAACATTATAAATCTAACTATGAAAATAACACAAATATTACTATAACTAGTACTATAACTTCTGCTACAAGATTGATATATATTTTGTCCAGAACAGCTTTACCCAGTAGAATATTTATTTCTGTCTTGCAGTGCAAGATTTTCATAATGAATCACATTCAAAAATACATTTAAAAAAAGATATACTAGTATATGTCATGAAAAAAAAATGCTGATGCTTCAAGGTACTTTACATCAAAAATTAAATACGGCACAATGGTCATGTTGTAGAGTTCATTAATGAAATTGTAAAGAGAGTATTAATCTTGAGTGTTTAATTGAACTTGTGGCGAAAATTGATCAAGCTTCTCCTGACTCAGAAATACCCCATGGCTACTATTGACCAAGAGTTTGGGACACTGATTATAATTCATATCCAAACAAAAAGGGTGTGAGACAGAAATTATTTTTAAAAGATTTCTTATTCAAAACATATACACTATTTAGCTTAATAGAGGAAGTCTTAAGGGCATTAGTTTTATTGTGGAGAGCCACAGGAAAACATACCTGGCTAGGCTGAAGGCATCGTCGATCAAACCTGCTCGGTTACTGACAGAGAGAACCTATGAGGTCAACCAAAAAAAAAAAAAAAAAAAAATGGAATCACTTAGGATTAAAATGGCAGATGTTCATATGTCAAAACAGATCTTTGATGAGTAAATCCAGTTTACCTCATGGTTCCTGATTAATTGATCAATTAATAATCTCCAATTCCTTAAATCATAGTTGACTCTAAAATAGCCAGTTTGATTGATGTTCCCCAGTAACCAGCTTCCTTTGTCCAAAGAAGTTATTCTGTGGTGTTCTGAAAACAGCATTTTAGGGGGTAAGAGAGATTTGCAATTTTAAGTGTTAAAATAGAATGAAGTATGTTTTCTTAATACCAGATATCACAGTACCAAGAATTAAAAGAGGACACCATCCTAAATACCTAATTGAAATCTACTCTTTAGTCAATTAATCACTATAGCTAGAATTTGCTAGAAAACCTTTAGTAGCTTACTCATTATTACTCTTGATAAAACCCTGTTATGTATATATAATTTTCTTTCTCAAGATAAATGTAACCAAGAAATCTACTACTGTATTCATGTGGCTGCCAGTTACATTGTATATGTATCTGTGGAAAAGGCTTCAGGTGCACATTCTACTTATTTTATTCAGCAATTCAAATAATAGGGCTCATTTATTTGAAAGTCACTGTTATTTCTTACCCTTTTCCTTGTGCTTTCTTGGATGTGCTAATAAATAACAGACTTTACAGCATCATCAATAATGTTGGAAAAAGGAACCTCATTTATTTAAGACTCTAATATTTCTACATATAATTAGAACAAAGATAATAAATTCTGCTTATTGGAATCATTTTGGCAAATGGTAACTTGATTATATTCACTGGTTAATTCAATTAAAGGAAGCCAGTAAAAGCAATCTTATAACTTACATATTTAACCCCTTCAAATATGATACAGATAGAGAACTCATTCACTTTTACTGGCAGCCTTTATTGACTTCCCAGAACCATAGTTTACAATTCTAATTATTTTGTTGCTGCTGCCCTCAGGACTCATGGTCCATAGAAGTTGCATAATGTATGAAGTTTACTTAAAATTCATATTTTATACACACACACACACACACACACACACACATACACACACACACATCTATCTAATTTCCACAGTGACTCAAAACCACAAAATGCATCATGGAAACCATTCATGTCAGTTCTGAGTAAGAGGCACAACCTCTAATTCTCACTCTATTATCCAGGTTTTTACACATCAGACAACAAAACAAATTTTATTTTTACTTTTCTTAAGCGCTGAATTTACAGAGTACTTTCTCTTAAGTAAAAACCATACAAGAAGAGGTTATACCACAAAAAATAATGAATGAATGTTAAAGATCATTAATTGTTCACGTCTAGAATGGGGTGGGCTAATGTAACCAACGCATGTTACATATTATCAACTTTCAGAAATACAGTAAAAAATACTTAAACATAAATGTATACTAAACATAAAAATCTAATCTTTAATGTTTCAAAGAGCACTTCAACTTCTTGACACCTTTATTAACAGTATGTGTTAGAACAGATAAAGAAATGAGGCTCAGACAGGTTAATTGAATTGTCTGAGATGGTGCACCTCAGGTATCCTGACTTCCGTGCCCTTTTTACCACGCATACTCTGTTGATACAAGATGGTATAACATTTTTATTGTATATGATACTGTATACATTTTCATATTCTTATATTAATTTGAAAAAGGGGGAAATAACTTGGGAAACAAGAATTATAAAAGGAGTACGAAAACTTCTTGTAAAATTTTCCTATATATAAATGTTTGAACTTAAACGCCACTGATCGTCTTTTGTCCTCAGTAGAACTTATAACCTAAAGGCCAAGTAATGGCATTTAAGGCCCTTTCTAATTCTATGATTCAATGGCAGAAAGGGATAGTTTTTTTAGTTTGAAATTTTACCCAGCTTAATCTGTGGTACTTAGGAAAATAAATCTGTCAGATATTGCTCTAAAATATTTATAGCTTCCCAAGTTTCTGATACTTTATATCTGCAGGTTTTTAAAAAATTTAATGTGTTTATCCACACAATTTCTGAGAAGCTTTAGAATGAATGTCACCCAATTTTACAGATGTAAAAATAAAAAACAATAATCTAAAAAATGGCATTTAAAAAACAACTCCTCATAAAGAGAGATTTTAGTTAATCATGTCTGAATTCACTGAAGAAAAATTGATTGAAATATTGAGGATATTGTTTCTCTTGAGCAACCCTAACTCTGTCTTCAGGAATAAGATTTTTATAGCAAAACATATTTAAATTGTTATTGAATTCACATAGGTTAAGAACAAGTTTAATCATTTTCATCTAAGAAGTGATTATTATTTAAAGAAATTACAATATTAAAGGATTGGGTTTAATATATGAACACATGATTAAACATTTTACAATTTTGAAATGGGCATCGATTTCTATGATATTAAATCTGTTTTTTAAAGTTACTTCCTCCTGACATTTTAGATAGATGGCATAACTTAACTTCATGTGATGCACTTGGTTCTAGTTTTTTGAACTTTTGAATTCAACAATGTATAGGTAGAATAGAGACCAACTAAAATAGGAAAACAATCCCTATACCATCTGTGTAGTCTGAGAAGAAAAAGGCAGGCATCTATTGTTTTTCAGTATTCTATTATTAAATTAATAACTAAAACCTGAAGGTTATTACTGTTCATGAATATTTTTACACCTTTGTTATAAATGAAATCTTTGGAGAAATGATTCCCTGAAAGGTTTTCTAATAGATTTTTAAATACCTTTTTCTTTCTACTTAATTATATCTCTAAAATGTTCTTCAAATTAACTAACGGCAAGCAATGAATTTTAAAGAGATCTTTTTCAATAGCCTAATGAGGTACAGTATGTGATGAGTACCATAATAAAAAGTATGGAAGTTATATTTCAAGTGTTCGTAATAACAATTAAAATTTATATTTAGAATATATCTAAAATGGCACAAGACTTAGATTATATTAAGGCACAAAGTAGTTGTCATTTTATAGTATTTTATATCTTTATATTTTATCCTTCCTTTTGGAATAAAAAGAGAAAGGATATCAGATCTTTCTACTCAATGTTGGCTGGTTGCAGAACAATCAGAATTTAAAACAAATAAAAAAGTGAACCAGGGTAACAAGGGTAACAGTGTGAAACAAATTCAGGTATAATAACACATACTAGTTTTCTCACTGGACTCTTGGGAGAATCAAATTAGATAATGCTCTGTAGAGATTATAGAGAACGATTCCTGTGTATCCAGTGGCAAAGTGTCAAAACTGACAGATCTGCAAAGTAACCTACCAAAGTATTAAAATCTTGTGTGTGTGTGTGTGTGTGTGTGTGTGTGTGTGTTGTAAATAAACTTAGAAAAGAAAATCAAGCTCCTAAGACACTTCTGGCAAGTTATTTCTCAAGCCTTAATTTTCTCATTTGTAAAGAGGGGACTAAAAAGAATGCTCTCTTTAACGGCTTGTAACTTTCATATGAGCCAATATTTAAGGAAAGCGTTATACCATTATGCCGTTTTTAATGTTTACTTCGAATTTGCAGCATCAATTTCCCTTTTATTTTAAGTCTTTTCTTTCCTAACATTTTTTTTAACATCTTTATTGCAATATATTTACTTTACAAAGGTGTGTTAGTTTCTGCTGTATAACAAAGTAAATCAGCTATACGTATACATATATCCCCAAATCTCCTCCCTGGGGCGTCTCCCTCTCACCCTCCCTATCCCACCCCTCTAGGTGGTCACAAAGCACCGAGCTGATCTCCCAGTGCTATGCGGCTGCTTCCCATTAGCTATCTATTTTACATTTGGTAGTGTATATATGTCCATGCCACTCTCTCACTTCGTCCCAGCTTACCCTTCCCCCTCCCCGTGTCCTCAAGTCCATTCTCTACATCTGCTTATTTATCCCTGTCCTGCCCCTAAATTCTTCAGAACCATTTTTTCTTTAGATTCCATATATATGTGTTAGCATACGGTATTATTTTTCTCATTCTGACTTACATCACTATGTATGACAGACTCTAGGTCCATCCACTTCACTACAAATAACTCAATTACGTTTCTTTTTATGGCTGAGTAATATTCCATTGTATATATGTGCCACATCTTCTTTATCCATTGCTCTGTCAATGGACACTTAGGTTGCTTCCATGTCCTGGCTATTGTAAATAGTGCTGCAATGAACATTGTGGTACATGACTGTTTTTGAATTATGGTTTTCTCTGGGTATATGCCCAGTAGTGGGATTGCTGGGTCATATGGTACTTCTATTTTTAATTTTTTAAGGAACCTCCATACTGTTCTCCATAGTGGCTGTATCAATTTACATTCCCACCAACAGTGCAAGAGGGTTCCCTTTTCGTCACACCCTCTCCAGCATTTATTCTTTGTAGATTTTTTGATGACGGCCATTCTGACTGGTGTGAGGTGATACTTCATTGCAGTTTAGATTTACATTTCTCTAGTGATTTGTGATGTTGGGCATCTTTTCATGTGTTTGTTGGCAATCTGTATATCTTCTTTGGAGACATGTCTATAGATCTTCTGCCCATTTTTGGACTGGGTTGTTTGCTTTTTTGATATTGAGCTGCATGAGCTGCTTGTACATTTTGGAGATTAATCCTTTGTCAGTTGCTTCATTTGCAAATATTCTCTCCCATTCTGAGGGTTGTCTTTTCATCTTGTTCATGGTTTCCTTTGCTGTGCAAAAGCTTTCAAGTTTCATTAGGTCCCATTTGTTTATTTTTATTTTTATTTCCATTTCTACAGGAGGTGGGTCAAAAAGGGTCTTGCTGTGACTTATGTCATAGAGTGTTCTGCCTATGTTTTCATCTAAGGGTTTTATAGCGTCTGGCCTTACATTTAGATCTTTAATCCATTTTGAATTTATTTTTGTGTATGGTGTTAGGAAGTGTTCTAATTTCATTCTTTTACATGTAGCTGTCCAGTTTTTCCAGCACCACTTATTGAACAGGCTGTCTTTTCTCCATTGTATATTCTTGCCTCCTTTATCAAAGATAAAGTGACCATATGTGCATGGGTTTATCTCTGGGCTTTCTGTCATGTTCCATTGATCTATATTTCTGTTTTTGTGCCAGTACCATATGGTCTTGATTGCTGTAGCATTTTAGTGTAGTCTGAAGTCTAGAAGCCTGGTTCCTCTAGCTCCGTTTTTCTTTCTAAAGATTGCTTTGGTTATTGGGGGTCTTTTGTGTTTCCATACAAATTGTGAAATTTTTTGTTCTAGTTCTGAAAAATGCCATTGGTAGTTTGATAGGGATTGCACTGAATCTGTAAATTGCTTTGGGTAGTATAGTCATTTTCACAATGTTGACTCTTCCAATCCAAGAACATGGTATATCTCTCCATCTGTTTGTATCATCTTTAATTTCTTTCATCAGTGTCTTATAGTTTTCTGCATACAGGTCTTTTGTCTCCTTGGGTGGGTTTACTCCTAGGTATTTTATTCTTTTTCTTGAAAGGGTAAATCGGATATTTCCTTAATTTCTCTTTCAGATTTTTCATCATTACTGTATAGGAATGCAAGAGATTTCTGTGCATTAGTTTTGTATCCTGCTACTTTACCAAATTCATTGATTAGCTCTAGTAGTTTTCTGATACCATCTTTAGGATTCTCTATGTATAGTATCATGTCATCTGCAAACAGTGACAGCTTTACTTCTTTTCGATTTGGATTCTTTTTATTTCTTTTTTGTTTCTGATTGCTGTGGCTAAAACTTCCAAAGCTATGTTGAATAATAGTGGTGAGAGTGGGCAACCTTGTCTTGTTCCTGATCTTAGTGGAAATCGTTTCAGTTTTTCACCATTGAGAACGATGTTGGCTGTGGGTTTGTCATATATAGCCTTTATTATGTTGAGGTAAGTTCCCTCTATGCCTACTTTCTGGAGGGTTATATCATAAATGGGTGTTGAATTTTGTCGAAAGCTTTTTCTGCATCTATTGAGATGATCATATGGTTTTTCTCCTTCGATTTGTTACTATGGTGTTATCACATTGGCTGATTGCATACACTGAAGAATCTTTGCATTCCTGGGATAAACCCCACTTGATCATGGTGTATGATTCTTTTAATGTGCTGTTGGATTCTGTTTGCTAGTATTTTGTTGAGAATTTTTGCACCTATGTTCATCAGTGATATTAGCCTGTGGTCTTCTTTTTTTGTGACATGTTTGTCTGGTTTTGATATCAGGGTGATGGTGGCCTCGTAGAATGAGTTTGGGAGTGTTCCTCCCTCGGCTATACTTTGGAAGCGTTTGAGAAGGATAGGTGTTAGCTCTTCTCTAAATGTTTGATAGAATTCGCCTGTGAAGCCATCTGGTCCTAGGCTTTTGTTTGTTCGAAGATTTTTAATCACAGTCTCAATTTCAGTGCTTGTGATTGGTCTGTTTATATTTTCTATTTCTTCCTGGTTCAGTCTAAGAAGGTTGTGCTTTTCTAAGAATTTGTCCATTTCTTCCAGGTTGTCCATTTTATTGGCATAGAGTTGCCTGTAGTAATCCCTCTTGATACTTTGTATTTCTGCAGTGTCAGTTGTTACTTCTCCTTTTTCATTTTCAATTCTATTGATTTGTGTCTTCTCCGTTTTTTTCTTGATGACTCTGGCTAATGGTTTATCAATTTTGTTTAACTTCCCAAGGAACCAGCTTTTAGTTTTATTGATCTTTGCTATTGTTTCCTTCATTTCTTTTTCATTTATTTCTGCTCTGATTTTATGATTTCTTTCCTTCTGCTAACTTTGGCATTTTTTGTTCTTCTTTCTCTAATTGCTTTAGGTGTAAGGTTACGTTGTTTGTTTGAGATGTTTCTTGTTTCTTGAGGTAGGATTTTATAGCTATAAACTTCCCTCTTAGAACTGCTTTTGTGGCACAATGATCCAAAACCTGACCCCACAGGTTTTGGATCACTGTATTTTCATTGTCATTTTTTTCTAGTTATTTTTTGATTTCCTCTTTATTTCTTCAGTGATCTCTTGGTTATTTAGTAGTGTATTCTTTAGCCTCCATGTGTTTGTATTTTTTACAGATTTTTCCTGTAATTGATATCTAATCTCATAGCGTTGTGGTCGGAAAAGATACTTGATACGATTTCAGTTTTCTTAAATTTACCATGGCTTGATTTGTGACCCAGGATATTATCTATCCTGCAGAATGTTCTATGAGCACTTGAGAAGAAAGTGTATTCTGTTGTTTTTGGATGGAATATCCTATAAATATCAAATAAGTCCATCTTGTTTAATGTGTCATTTAAAGCTTGTGTTTCCTTATTTATTTTCATTTTGGATGATCTGTCCATTGGTAAAAGTGTGGTGATAAAGTCCCCTACTATTATTGTGTTACTGTCAATTTCCTTTTTTATGGCTGCTAGCATTTGCGTTATGTATTGAGGTGCTCCTATGTTGGGTGCATAAATATTTACAATTGTTATATCTGCTTCTTGGATTGATCGCTTGATCATTATGTAGTGTTCTTCTTTGTCTCTTGTAATAGTCTTTACTTTAAAGTCTATTTTGTCTGATATGAGAATTTCTACTCCAGCTTTCTTTTGATTTCCATTTGCATGGAATATCTTTTTCTATCCCCTCACTGTCAGTCTGTATTTTTCCCTAGGTCTGAAGTGGGTCTCTTATAGACAGCATATATACGGGTCTTGTTTTTGTATCCATTCAGCCAGTTTACATCTTTTGGATGGAGCATTTAATCCATTTACATTTAAGGTAATTATCAATATGTATGTTCCTATTGCCATTTCTCAGTTGTTTTGTGTTTGTTATTGTAGGTCTTTTCCTTCTCTTGTGTTTCCTGCCTAGAGAAGTTCCTTTAGCATTTGTTGTAAACTGGTTTGGTGGTGCTGAATTCTCTTAGGTTTTGCTTGTCTGTAAAGGTTTTAATTTCTCTGTCGAATCTGAATGAGATCCTTGCTGGGTAGAGGAATCTTGGTTGTAGGCTTTTCCCTTTCATCACCTTAAATATGACCTGCCACTCCCTTCTGGCTTGCAGAGTTTCTGCTGAGAAATCAGCTGTTAACCTTATGCGGATTCCCTTGTATGTTATTTGTTGTTTTTCCCTTGCTACTTTTAATATTTTTTCTTTGTATTTAATTTTTGGTAGCTTGATTAATATGTGTCTTGGCTTGTTTCTCCTTGGATTTACCCTCTTTGGGACTCTCTGCGCTTCCTGGACTTGACTGACTATTTTGTTTCCCATATTAGGGAAGTTTTCAACTATAATCTCTTCAAATATTTTCTCAGTCCCTTTCTTTTTCTCTTCTTCTTCTGGGACCCCTATAATTCGAATGTTGGTGTGTTTAATGTTGTCCCAGATCTCTCTGAGACTGTCCTCCATTCTTTTCATTCTTTTTTCTTTATTCTGCTCTGCAGTAGTTATTTCCACTATTTTAACTCCAGGTCACTTATCCGTTCTTCTGCCTCAGTTATTTTGCTATTGATTCCTTCTAGAGAATTTTAAATTTCATTTATTGTGCTGTTCATCGTTGTTTGTTTGCTCTTTAGTTCTTCTAGGTCCTTGTTAAATATTTCTTGTATTTTCTCCATTCCATTTCCAAGATTTTGGATCATCTTTCCTATCATTACTCTGAATTCTTTTTCAGGTAGACTGCCCATTTCCTCTTCATTTGTTAGGTCTGGTGGGTTTTTACCTTGCTCCTTCATCTGCTGTGTATTTCTCTGTCTTCTCATTTTGTTTAACTTACTGTTTTTGGGGTCTCCTTTCACAGGCTGCAGGTTCGTACTTCCCATTGTTTTTGGTGTCTGTCCCCAGTGGGTAAGGTTGGTTCAATGGGTTGTGTAGGCTTCCTGGTGGAGGGGACTGGTGACTGTGTTCTGGTGGATGAGGCTGGATCTTGTCCTTCTGGTGGGCAGTGCTGCGTCCAGTGGTATGTTTTGCAGTGTCTGTGAACTTATGATTTTAGGCAGCCTCTCTGCTAATGAGCGGGGTTGTGTTCCTGTCTTCCTAGTTGTTTGGCATAGGGTGTCCAGCACTGTAGCTTGCTGGTCATTGAGTGGAGCTGGGTTTTAGCATTGAGATGGAGATCTCTGGGAGAGGTTTCGCCGTTTGATATTACATGGGGCTGGGAGGTGTCTGGTGGACCAATGTCTTGAACTCGGCTCTCCCACCTAAGAGGCTCAGGCCTGACACCCGGCTGGAGCACCAAGACCCTGTCAGCCACACAGCTCAGAAGAAAAGGGAGAAAAAAAAACGAAAGAAAGAAAAAAATATACATATATATAAAATAGAAGTTATTAAAATAAAAAATATATATATTATTAAAAATAAAAAATAAAAAACAAAAGAAAAAAAGAAAGAAGAAAGCAACAAAACCAATAAACAAATCCACCAATGATAACAAGGGCAAAGAACTATACTAAAAAAGAAAAAGAAAAGAAGGACAGATAGAATCCTAGGACAAATGGTAAAAGCAAAGCTATTCAGACAAAATCACACAGAGAAGCACACACATACACACTCACAAAAAGAGAAAAAGGAAAAAATATATATATATATTAAAAGCAAAGGGAAGAGAGCAAGCCAGTCAGTAAACAAGTCTACCAATGATAATAAACTCTAAATACTAAACTAAGATAAACATAAAACCAGAAACAAATTAGATGCAGAAAGCAAACCTCAAGTCTACAGTTGCTCCCAAAGTCCACCGCCTCAATTTTGGGATGATTCATTGTCTATTCGGGTATTCCACAGATGCCGGGTACATCAAGTTGATTGTGGAGTTTTAATCCGCTGCTCCTGAGGCTGCTGGGAGAGATTTCCCTTTCTCTTCTTTGTTCGTACAGCTCCTGGGGTTCAACTTTGGATTTGGCCCCACCTCTGCATGTAGGTTGCCTGAAGGCATCTTTTCCCCACCCAGAGAGGACGGCGTTAAAGGAGCAGCTGATTAGGGGGCTCTGGCTCACTCAGGCCGGGGGGAGGGCAGGGTACGGAATGCGGGGCGAGCCTGTGGTGGCAGAGGCCGGCATGACGTTGCAACAGCCTGAGGCGTGCCATGTGTTCTCCCGGGGAAGTTGTCCCTGGATCACGGGACCCTGGCAGTGGAGGGCTGCACAGTCTACCGGGAGGGGCGGTGTGGATAGTGACCTGTGCTTGCACACAGGCTTCTTGGTGCCTGCAGCAGCAGCCTTAGCGTCTCATGCCCATTTCTGGTGTCCGTGCTGATAGCCGTGGCTCACACCCATCTCTGGAGCTCATTTAGGCGGTGCTCTGAATCCCCTCTCCTCACGCACCCTGAAACAATGGTCTCTTGCCTCTTAGGCAGCTCCAGACCTTTTCCCGGACTCCCTCCCGGCTAGCTGTGGCGCACTAGCCCCCTTCAGGCTGTGTTCACGCCGCCAACCCCAGTCCTCTCCCTGGGATCCGACCTCCGAAGCCCGAGCCTCAGCTCCCAGCCCCCGCCCGCCCCGGCGGGTGAGCAGACAAGCCTCTCAGGCTGTTAAGTGCTGGTCGGCACCGATCCTCTGTGCGGGAATCTCTCCACTTTGCCCTCCGCACCCCATTGCTGCACTCTCCTCCGTGGCTCTGAAGCTCACCCCCTCCCCACCGGTCTCTGCCAGTGAAGGGGCTTCCTAGTGTGTGGAAACATTTCCTCCTTCCCAGCTCCCTGCCCGAGGTGCAGGTCCTGTCCCTATTCTTTTGTCTCTGTTTTTCCTTTTTTCTTTTGCCCTACCCAGGTATGTGGGGAGTTTCTTGCCTTTTGGGAAGTCTGAGGTCTTCTGCCAGCATTCAGTAGGTGTTCTGTAGGAGTTGTTCCACATGTAGATGTATTTCTGATATATTTGTGGGTAGGAAGGTGATCTCCACGTCTTACTCCTCTGCCATCTTGAAAGTCCTCTCTTTTCCTAACATTTGGCATTAAATTTATTCCCTTCCATTGCACCTTAATTAATAGCCAGTCAACATGCAGGCTACTACATATATGAATGTCTGCATTCTCAGCAGTTTCATAGTAAAAACAAAAGAGACAAATCCTTTTAACTACTTTCAATAATTTAAAAATTTGTTTTAAAACAATTTTTAGACTAAAATTATCTGTGCCTCAACTTGGAATGAATTAGATAATCATCTGACACCACAAAAAATTGAAGTGTCAAGAGCATTTATTGATTCAAATAAAATTCATACTTTATATTGTTCACCAATGACTTGACCTTAGTATCATGTGACATCAGATTGATATTACTGATAATGAAAAATTATAAAAACATTGATCTGATTGTTATAATTAAAAGGTGGAATTTTTTATATATGTTGATAAGAATTGATCAGAATATTTTCTTACTGTTTCTGTGAAGAAACATTTTTCATTACTATTAGTTGACTATATTTTGAAAAAAAGGGGATCTAAAAGGAGACAAATTTAACAATCTTTTATTTTTCCTAATCCTTGTCTGGTGTCAGTTTTCTCTTTGTCATCAGAATGAAGGAGTTCCAGACAGAACTAAATATATTTAGAACGAGACTAAACAGGGAAAATAGAAAGGTTGCCTTTCTTTTAGGTCCCACTTAGAAAATTCTTCCAGATTTATGTATTCATAAAGTTTTCAAGAAACATTTACTCGGTATGAACATTCCATGCAAAAGCCTTAACACTTCGACTAAGATAATGTTTATCAACCAGAAGACTCTGCTATGATTTAATGAAATATGACACATTACACTCTGCAGGTTGCACACTACACAACTTTGGGGTGAGGGAGCGTGCAAGTAATATCACAGTCCACGTAAATATCATCTCCCAGAGTTACACACCACACAAACTATGCAGCTGGGTATAACACCTAAATGTATTACCATAGGGGACGTTTTAGGCAAACATACGGTTTGAAATATCATGTTGCTATTATTCCTGATTAATAATAAAAGACTGTAAATAAAAGCAACCTCTCAAATACAACCTGTTGTCATTGGTCAAGAAAAGCCATGATAGTAATAACCTAAAGTGGAGTATAATCTGTTTCACTATGCTGTACACCCGAAACTGATATAATGTTGTAAATCAACCAAACTTCAATAAAAACAAAGATAAAAAAAGAAAAGCCATGATACTATTCTAGATACTCTGTGTGGAATAAGCGGGTACCATGAATAACAGCATAGACATAACCAGGGAGTTATAGAGGAAATGGACCTGGGAAAAGTATTCAAGAAGAATCAGACTTGCCCTGAATCCCTGCATTGCCTAAAAGTGAAAGTTGGGGCTGATCCTGACATTTGATCAGTGTCTTTGCACTCTTCTAAGTTCCCATTTTCATTCTACCTTCCAGTGAGAAATGTTTTATTTCTGAAAACTGTTCTATTTCGTGTTCCTAGCAATCCTATGGAGCAATGACTTCATTCTAATAGCTGAATCATTACGATAGAAGCTCACTGCTTTCACTCATCATTTCATAATAAATTATGTAGATAAATAAAACAACTACATGAAGATAAAGAGAAGTATAAAGACAATAGAGTAAGTGTGAATTCAGAATCATGGTATAAAAACTAATTTGAAGAAATGAAAAGAATAGATTATAGTATGCAATTTAAAGGAGAAACACCAATACATTTTAAAGTAAGCATTTCAATGCATCACTACATTACATATGAATGTTTCACACACAATGTATATAAATGAAAGCACATATTTTCATAATATGTGATGATGTGTTAAAAATACAACAACATGAAAATCTGAATAAAAATTCAACTGGCAAAACAAGTGTTTATATTTCTGGTAAGCAGATTAGATTCTGCTGTGAGACCTTTTTCTTATATGTATGTGTGTATGTATTTTAAGCACTTACATCTCCCTAATAGGAGCAAGACTGAGGAGAAGAAACAATATTTTTGCTGTTTATTTATACTTCACCTTACTTCAAAAACAGATTTGTGGTTGTTTAAATTATGCTTACAAAATAGCAAGAAAACATAAAGTAGCAGAATGTGAGAAAGGAGTAAGAAAAACAAAATGTGGGCATGCTTGACCATTTAAATCTAAATGAAATGTTACATAAAAGATGATAATTGGCTTTTTCTTCAATTCAATGGAAAACAGAAATAAAAGAGACCTGTTTCACACTCTAGAATGAAGCATTTAGATTGGATTCAAGAAATAGCTTTCTGACAGTGAATTGAAATAGGTAACTATCTTATTTGAAGATATTTAGAAATAGAATAGAATCTCATCTTTCTCTGCTCCTTGAGAGTTGACCCTACCTAAGGGATGGTTTCATGACCTAGCAAGCCTCTCCCTTCTGGCCCTATAATTATCTAATTCTACAGAGAATATTGCCTCACCCATTCTTTAAAGAGCCAGTCTGGTAAAGAGAAGATAGCTGGAAAATGGAATTAAAAAATGTGGCCTGTGTTTCAGTATCTGGCATACTGTTCTATTGGGAGTTACGATTGTAATTCTATTACATTCAGGATTATAAAATGGTACAGTTTAAAGCAGTTAAGATTAGTACTACAAGTACTTAGATTTAAATTTTCTCTTTACCATCAGAGACACAAATAAATTTAATAATTATATCAGCGGACTGAAATTAGACTATGTAGAAACTATGCTATATTATACTTAAATTTATAGAGGTAATTCCTCTATATTCTCTCTCTAATTTGTCTTTATTCACATTTTTATAACAGCTGATACAAGAGGTTAAGTTGCTAAACAATTATCTGAAACCAAATTCTCAGGGGAGAATATATTTTTTACCTGATTTGTTAGACACCCAAATAATTGCTTCTGAAGACACATGGCTTCTATTTCCTACCACAATAGTTAATGGGATCTGCCACAGGTAACTGCAAAATAAAAGAGAAACTTTAAGAATAAAAATGGTTATAACAAACAAACAACATATTCTATGCACCTCCTATGTGATTTTTCTTATTCTCTTTAGGAGAATTTTTTAAATTCCCCAGTCATAAATGTAAGGAATAGGCCAAGAAGATGAATTCACTCATTCAATGTTGCTAAGCAGACTTGGCCTCTAAGAGTTTTAATTTCAACACAAAAGGTGGACTACCAACAAAACAATTTATCTTGGGAAAAAAGATTTGCATTTTACATGAGGGATAAAAAGTAGCTAAAATCTATAAATCTGAGCTGCACTATATATTGAGTCAGGTCTTAAAATAACTCCTTTCTACTTGATTCTGCATTAGATTAATGCCCGTTCCAGTGGTTTCATGCATTTACATTTCAACATTCTCCTCATTTACTTGTTTAACTATTCTTAAAAAACACCTTTGTCAGATTTTATAGAAAGGATAATACAGCACACATAAAGTTATTCAGCAAAGTAGGGGCAAAAAGCAAAGCTGATCAGATCCCCCTAAAATCCAGATCAATACAAAGAACACCGTGGGACACAATGCTTTGTTTTCTGAAATGGAATTTCCAAATTGATGTGTGAAATCAACCACCAGTGTGCAGGGATCAGTCATGAGTCTCAGCTATTAAAGACAAGCGTTTTCTAGAACATGACTTTTTATAGGATAAAAATTTAGGCCTAAACTTGTACATGAAGTAATATCAATTTAACCTCAAATGAGCAACCGGAGATAAACTAGATAGTCTTACAATAAAATCCAATGACTACATTTTGTTCCCCTAAAATATAGCCAGGTTATGTTAACCAATCATTGCACCATTAGCAACAGGGATAGTCAACAATATGCAGTACGAGAAAAATATTTCTGACCTGAAAACTATAAGAATACTCTATGAGCTCAGTAACTATGGGAGTTAATGGAGAATTGAGAATTTTTCAGGGAACATGTTTGGGGCTATGTAACTAAAAATAGAATGAATACGTCTTTTGATGGGGGGAGGACATCTCCAAATCTGTCATATGGAATTTGATTATTATTTTATCATTTCACGTCTCCCATTCACAATAATCAGAATTTAGTAATAGCAAAAATCCAAATGGAAGACTGGAAGAAATTCCTAGTGTTATACCAACTGCTATCTCCAACACAGAAAGTTAATATGTTTAAGATTCTAAATTTTAAAAGTATATGCTATACTTAATCAGACAAACATTTCTGAGTGCCAACTATGTGGAGACATGCTGCTATACTGAATGGACTCCGGACAATTGGTCAGGAAATAAACAACCTACTGTAGCGGAACAGGTATTGTTTGTAAGGTAGACATTGGTGAACGCCAACCCATGTACACTCTTTAACAAATATCCCCAAGGTCATAACATGATACCAAGAATATGCTACAAGTATTTAATAATGGATTTACTGTTAGGAAGATACAGAGAATTTATATAATAAATCTATATATAAATATATATAGCTGTTCTCTAAAAATAATGAATCTTTTTGATTAACTGAAACTATTAGGTAAGAGACAACAATGTCTGACTCTGCATCTGATTCTCGAATTAAACTATGAACTCATTTTTGTGTACCTAAGATCTTTCAAAAGCCTGGAAATGAAATGCTTCCATAAATTGCTGCTGAAATGGATTGAATGAGATTGAATTGAAGTAAAATAAAAGGAACTATATCAGTCTATAATAAGACAGAGATTAACTTTATGAAATTGATTTTTTTAGTACAGATCGTCTATATTGAGTTGGGGCAACTAAATTTTGAAGGCAAATAAATATCAGTTAAAGGGCCAGAAATATATAAAATTGAAGATGTTTAAAACTCTTCAAGGATAAATGTGTCTTTTTTGTAGCATGATCATAAAATGTTTATGAAATAGTATTTGCCCCTAATATAAACATACTTATAATTTTACATTTATTTAAACTGTATCCTTCTAAATAATGAAACTAGAAATTACAATAAAAATTGATGTTTTGATTTTGAGTTTTAGCAAAAGTCTCTAAAGTCAAGAAAGAGGGATTCATATCAATACCTGCATTGTTGCTAACAGACAATTCCACATACAAGAAACTTCCTAAATGGCAGACACTGTACTGTATAGCAATGTTCAGATGCAAAAAAAGAAGTTAACTTTAAGGTATTGCGATACAAACATTGGGGCATTTTGTAAAACTTTTAAAATACCCTCTATATTTTTCCTAAGAATGTTTTTGGCCTCTATTCTGTGTGTGTGTGTGTGTGTGTGTATATGTATGTATATACATGTACAGAGACACACACACAAAATCTATACATCGTCACAAAGACAAAGTAAAAATTACAAATCACCAAGCACATCTGAAGTTTCTATTATTTCTGAATTGCTATACTATCAATACTATACAAGTTATTTTCCTTAACTTTCCAAACAACACATATTTGATCTTCCCACCAATTTCATTAAGATCAAAGAAAGCATGGCAATTATGTTGCTTTATGATTACAACTTAAAAGGCTAGAAGACCTTAAACATTGTGGGTGAAAAGCTCTGTGTGGTGTGCTGTAAAAAAATCCAAAACTGCAGTGAGTTATGTTAAAAAAGAAACTAGAAAAAAGAACCTGTGAAATTAAATTGTGCCCCCGCCCCTTAAGGTTAACTTGAATTTTAGTCATCTCATTTTAAGAAGAAAAAAACAAAAACAATGCACTTCAAAAGACCCTCAAGATATTTTTTATTTAACAGTCCCTGGGACTACCTCTCTTCATCGTAGGTCACATTTTTATAATAAAGCAATGTTTATTCTAATGATTATGTTAAGGTAGAAAAGCGTAGGTGCTTATTTTAGCTGGAGTGAAAAAACTTTTTAAAAAATGGTACCAATATTAGTGAAGCATTAATGTAGATGCCATGAAAAATGGTTCCGTGGTTGCTATCATCGGACCCAAAACAAAAGGAGATAAATGTAATTTTCTGTAGCACAGGACTCCAAGAAGCTCCATACGTATAGGAGACATTACTGAACATTACAATGTATTAACTTTATAAAGAAAAAAAGCTAAACAAATTCACAATTTCCCAAATACCAAAATGCTAGCAAATATTTTACGCACTTTCACATATCAACTAACTTTATGCAATTATTATATAAAGATCTTTCCTTTCTATTCTGTAATATAGCTACCACATATGAAAAATATGATTACTATATACATTAAAAATGTTCTAGGCATGTTGTAGTGATAGTCCAGTGTCCTCTACAAAATTGAAGACAAAGAATTGATTATACTGTCACAGAAAATATCCACAATTCATGGGCTTCCTGGCATAAATGGGCACTATGTTTTACTGCATTAACTATTTGCAGTGTATGATAAAGATCTAAGAAGGTTACAGACAAAGGGCAGAGAGAATTGGTATTGAAGCTTTGACCACAATGTTATAGTGAATTAAATTATCAATAATATAAAACTGAATACTAAAATTTCAACTGCAAACTTTATTATTTCAAAATAGATATAAAATAAATTTTGAGACTGATGGAATGCCATGCATTATCTCACTCAATACTTTCTATGCCAAGTTCTCAGCGTTCAAAACCATTTATATGATTTTATAACTCCAGCAAAAGCAAAGCTCTGTAAAAGCTTTGTATAGGTATATATACCTATACAGCCTGGGAGAAAGTCTTCCTTTAAAGAGTCAGACTTGCGGCCGATACATCTGGCTCATATTATAGGTTGACCGAGTATTTTTGTTCAAAATTTGTTCTGTCATCTGCATGTCCTTTATGTTTTTCTGCATCAGTGATGCTTGTGTAAGAATGATCATTCTCAAAGGCAAGGCCTGAGTCTCTCTAACTTTGCCACAGTCAAGTAGTTTTTTTTTTTTTTAAATTTATCTATTTATTTATTTATTTTTGGCTGCGTTGGGTCTTCGTTTCTGTGCGAGGGCTTTCTCTAGTTGTGGCAAGCGGGGGTCACTCTTCATCGCGGTGCGCGGGCCTCTCACTATCGTGGCCTCTCTTGTTGCGGAGCACAGGCTCCAGACGCGCAGGCTCAGTAACTGTGGCTCACGGGCCCAGTTGCTCCGCGGCATGTGGGATCTTCCCAGACCAGGGCTCGAACCCGTGTCCCCTGCATTGACAGGCAGATTCTCAACCACTGCGCCACCAGGGAAGCCCAGTCCAAGTAGTTTTTATGTACTTCCTGACAAGGCCAGGGCTGATGCCTAAGCAGGTTTCACCTGGGGCCAGGCGGTGGTTGACCAGAAGCAGTGTTTGGCAGCTGTGAGGAATCCAGGCTGGGTGAAGGGTTGACAGAGTCACATCCTGACAGCATGGCAGGATAATACCCTGTATTCCACAGGTGCAAACCGTTAGATTACAAGGGCAGTCTGCTGAAGGGCAGTGTATATAATGAGCAGGAGATTTAAGACAATACTTTCTTAAGTGGGTTCCCAATTTAGTCACCAGAAAACATTCATGAATTTCTCAGTCACTTCTACCTGGACCCTGTCTTGGAGCTACCTTACTTAGGTATGATTTTCATTCCTCTTAGAGATAACAAAGAAAGCTTAATGCGTGCTTCATATATCCTAGATACTGATGGATGATAAAATCAG